>NW_020260176.1:0-4338 GCF_003255815.1 Theropithecus gelada
TGTGCTACTAATGTAAGAAGTTAAGAAGCTCCTAACACATTCTGCTCTCTGGAAAAGTTGATTATAATCACCTCATTGAAGGTTTGTTTTATTTCTCTCTTAGAGCATTCAGAACAGATTTCCTATTTGGGAATTAACCTTAGGTTTCTTCTGAGGTTGCTGTTTTATTTAGCATTGACACTGCTTGTTAAATATATTTGCTTTCTCTATATATTCCCTGAAAATTATGTTCTTCATTTCATTTACTTCTGTTTTTTACGTATTATCTGCTTTCCACTGTCTCTGGTTTTGTTTTACTGCTGCATATCTGAGACATAGAGAGTTCAGTGTTAAGAGCATGGGGCTGGGCGTGGTGGCTCACACCTCTAATCCCAGCACTTTGGGAGGCTGAGATGGGTGGATCACCTGAGGCCAGGAGTTCAAGACCAGCCTGACGAACTTGGTGAAACCCCATCTCTACTAAACAGGAAAAATTAGCCGGGCGTGGTGGCTCATGCCTATAATCCCAGCTACTTGGGAGGCTGAGGCAGGAGAATCACTTGAACCCAGGAGGCAGAGGTTGCAGTGAGCTGAGATAGTGCCATTGCACTCCAGCCTGGGCAACAAGATCAAAACTTTGTCAAAAAAAAAATAAATAAATAAAAGCATGGGGTCTGGAAACTTGCTCTCAGTTTGTTGTACTAGATTGTTTAGTAGTTGGTCTGCCTTTTACTAGACATGCTGTTCTCTGTACCTCAGTGTCCTCATGCATGCATCTGAGTCAAATTCTATGTTGACTCTGCATATAATAGATCTGATGCATCCTTGTAAACTGCACCAGCTGGGTCCTGGGGTGGGGTGGGGCCCTGAAATGGGATCTCTGCTCCACTTGGTCTTTTTTTTGTTTGTTTGTTTGTTTTCGAGACAGAGTCTTCCTCTGTCAGGCTGGAGTGCAGTGGCACTATCTCTGCTTACTGCAACCTCTGCCTCCCAAGACAGGTTCAAGCGATTCTCCTGTCTCAGCCTCCTGAGTGGCTGGGATTACAGGCATGCGCCAGCACGCCCAGCTAATTTTCTATTTTTAATAGAGACGGGGTTCGTGTATGTTGGCCTGGCTGGCCTCGAACTCCTGATATCAGGTGATCCGCCTGCCTCGGCCTCCCAAAGTGCTGGGATTATAGGCGTGAGCCACCACACCCGGCCTCCACTTGCTTTTATACCCCAGCAGGTCACAGGCTCACAAGGTCATAGCAGTCACAATGGTCTGACAAACTGAACAGATGTGTGCATTCTGTCAGCTAAAACAAGTCTCAATGCCAGCATAGATTCAAGAAATGGGGAAATAGGCCTCAGTTCTTGAAGAAATAAGGCGCTACAACATCACATTGTCAAGGGTGAAGGATTTCGTCACTTCTGCAATCTCCAACAGAAAGTAATCCTTGAGCTGTCCTATGTAGTCTATACTTTCTTCTTCATCTTAGTTTCTCAGTGCTTTTTAATGTGTGATTGAAAACTGTATTAGTTTCCTCGGGCTGCTGTAACAATGTACCAGAAACTGAGTGGCCTCAAACAACAGAGATTAATTATCTCACAGTTCTGGAGAGCAGAAATCTGAAATCAAGCTGTCAGCAGGGCCATGCTCTCTCAAAAGCTCTAGAGAAGAATTCTTCCTTTCCTCTTCCTACCCTCGGTTTCCAGCAATCTTTGGCATTCCCTGGCTTGTATCACTCCCGTTTTCATCTCCATCTTCACATGGCAGTCTTCCTTCTGGGTGTGTCTGTGCCCAAATTTTCTCCTCCTTTTTAGGATACGAATCATTGCATTAAGGCCCACCCTAATCTAGTGTGGTCTCATCTTAACTTGATTATATCTGCAAAGATCCTGTTGGTCAATAAAGTCATGTTCATGGATACTGGGGGTGAGGACTTGAACATATTTTTGGGATGGGGGCACAAATTCAAACCAAAACAAAAGCCATGAGATTTTTCTGGACTTCGTGATATAACAATTATGTATATATGTCTATTTATAGCATTTTATGTTTCATGACCTTTGTATCTTTTCATTTAATGTCACCGACTCTGTCACTTTTGGAACGCAAATGATGTTCTTCATCACACTTGGTCTCTGATTTGCGTGAGTGCATGTCCCTTCTTAAAAATCCCATCCCCCTAAATGCCATACTATTTGGTATCCGTTTCTTTCCCCACGGCTCATCTATCAGGGGTAGTTCTCCACATCATTAGATAACCAAATTCTTTGCAATGCCTGCCTGGGATCCTTCCATTTTTAGGGACGTTACCACCTTGTCCCCCAGTGAACTTAACGCTTTCCATTTCAGCGTATCCAATTTAGACCTGCTGACATTCTTTCATTTTTCTAAGTTTCATAGACTAAATTTGCCCAGGCTCGCATGTTATATTATTCTGCTTATAAAAGCTATCCGGAGATGAGAGAGTATAGAAATAAAGACACAAGACAAAGAGATTAAAGAAAAGACAGTTGGGCCCAGGGGACCACTACCACCAAGACTCAGAGACCAGTAGTGGCCCCGAATGCCAGGCTGCGCTGATATTTATTGGATACAAGTCAAAGGGGCAGGGTAAGGAGTGTGAGCCATCTCCAAGGATAGGTAAGGTCACATGAGTCACGTGTCCACCGGACAGGGGGCCCTTCCTTGCCTGGCAGTCGAGGCAGAGAAAGAGAGAGGAGAGAGAGACAGCTTATGCCATTATTTCTGCATATCAGAGACTTTTAGTACTTTCAATAATTTGCTACTGCTATCTAGAAGGCAGAGCCAGGTGTACAGGATGGAACATGACGGCGGACTAGGAGTGTGACCACTGAAGCGCGGTATCACAGGGAGATGGTTAGGCCTCCGGATAACTGTGGACGGGCCTGACTGATGTCAGTTCTTCCACAAGAGGTGGAGGAGTAGAGTCTTCTCTAAACTCCCACGGGGAAAGGGAGACTCGCTAGACCGCGGTCCGCTTGGCAACGGGCGTCTTCCCAGACTCTGGCGTTACCGCTAGACTAAGGGGCCCTCTGGTGGCCCTGTCTGGGCATAACAGATGGCTCACACTCTTGTCTTCTGGTCACTTCTCACTATGTCCCCTCAGTTCCTGTCTCTGTGTGGCCTGGGTTTTCCTAGGTTATGATTGTAGAGTGAGGATTATTCTATTAGAAGAAAGAGTAATTGCCATAAACTAATGATTCATGATGTTCATATATAGTCATATCTATGATCTATATCTAATATAACTATGATTTTATAGATTTTATTATACTGAAACAGCTCGTGCCCTCAGTCTCGAGGCAACTGGGTGGCTTGCAATCCACAATAACAAATTTTGCCCAAGCTCGCATGTTGCATTATTCTGTATATACAAACTATCCAGACTGGGCAAATCTGTGGAGACAGAGCAGAGCTCTCTATGGAGCTGTGACCTAGGGCTGTGGTTGTGGTTGTAGGTTGGGGTTGGGGCCCAGAGATAGAATAAGGAATGACTAATGTTTACAGGGATTTCTTAGTGCTGGGGGCTGACTCTTGCAGAAAACTGGGGATGGTTGGAGAGTAGCTGGGTGACATGGAAGAGACACGAAGGAATGGTGATACAAAGGTCAGAGAGTTGGGGGAAGAGCCCAGGGAGGTGTGTAAGTTTCCAGGTGACTCCTGTGTGTTAGGGGTTGGGCTGGGGAGAAATCTGGGGATGGCTGGAGAGGAGCGGGGGGACACTGGAGAGTCTCTGAGGGATGGGGTTACAGAGATGGGAGACATGGGTGAGGAGCACAGGGAGGTCTGGGGGTTTCTAGGTGATTCCTGGGCATGAGAGGCTGACTCCAAGAGAAATTTGCGGATGACTGGAGGGGAGCTGGGAGACACAGGAGAGTCCCTGAAGGCTGCAGGTGAGGAAATGGGAGACATGATGGAGGAGGGCACTGAGATTTCTGAGTTTGTCAGTGACCCCCGGGTGTGGGGGGCTGAGTGTTGCAGAAATCTTGGGATGATTTCTGCATCCCAAGTAGCTGGGACACACACAAGAGTAGCTGAGGGCCGGCCGGGCGCGGTGGCTCAAGCCTGTAATCCCAGCACTTTGGGAGGCCGACACGGGCGGATCACGAGGTCAGGAGATCGAGACCATCCTGGCGAACACGGTGAAACCCCGTCTCTACTAAAAAAAATACAAAAAACTAGCCGGGCGAGGTGGCAGGCGCCTGTAGTCCCAGCTACTCAGGAGGCTGAGGCAGGAGAATGGCGTAAACCCGGGAGGCGGAGCTTGCAGTGAGCTGAGATTCGGCCACTGCACTCCAGCCCGGGCGACAGAGCAAGACTCCGTCTCAAAAAAAAAAAAAAAAGAA
>NW_020260177.1:0-4337 GCF_003255815.1 Theropithecus gelada
TTTTCCTATATAATATTTTCAATTTTGTGTTTCTTTTCATTTAGTTTACTAATATTAGTGTTTTTGTGTGTTTTTCATTTTTTCTTTAACTTTTCCTATATGAATTTGACTTATTATCTTTTATTCTGCAATAATTTAGAAGTTATATAATATTTAATTCTACTATTGCTTACCAGTAAGTTTTAAAAATTGTATTTGGAAGATGGCCAAATAGGAACAGCTCCAGTCTCCAACTCCCAGCGCGAGCGACACAGAAGACCGGTGATTTCTGCATTTTCAACTGAGGTACTGGGTTCGTCTCACTAGGGAGTGCCGGACAATGGGTGCTGGTCAGCTGCTGCAGCCCGACCAGCAAGAGCTGAAGCAGGGCGAGGCATCCCCTCACCTGGGAAGTGCAAGGGGAAAGGGAATCCCTTTTCCTAGCCAGGGGAACTGAGACACACAACACCTGGAAAATCGGGTAACTCCCACCCCAATACTGCGCTTTAAGCAAACAGGCACACCAGGAGATTATATCCCACACCTGGCTGGGAGGGTCCCACGCCCACAGAGCCTCCCTCATTGCTAGCACAGCAGTCTGCGATCTGGCGGCAAGGCAGCAGCGAGGCTGGGGGAGGGGCGCCTGCCATTGCTGAGGCTTAAGTAGGTAAACAACGTCGCTGGGAAGCTCGAACAGGGTGGAGCTCACAGCAGCTCAAGGAAACCTGCCTGTCTCTGTAGACTCCACCTCTGGGGACAGGACACAACTAAACAACAGCAAAAGCAGCAGAAACCTCTGCAGACGCAAATGACTGTCTGACAGCTTTGAAGAGAGCAGTGGATCTCCCAACATGGAGGTTGAGATCTGAGAAGGGACAGACTGCCTGCTCAAGTGGGTCCCTGACCCCTGAGTAGCCTAACTGGGAGACATCCCCCACTAGGGGCAGTCTGACACCCCACACCTCACAGGGTGGAGTACACCCCTGAGAGGAAGCCTCCAAAGCAAGAATCAGACAGGTACACTCACTGTTCAGCAATATTCTATCTTCTGCAGCCTTTGCTGCTGACACCCAGGCAAACAGGGTCTGGAGTGGACCTCATGCAATCTCCAACAGACCTACAGCTGAGGGTCCTGACTGTTAGAAGGAAAACTATCAAACAGGAAGGATACCTACACCAAAACCCCATCAGTACATCACCATCATCATCAAAGACCAGAGGAAGATAAAACCACAAAGATGGGGAAAAAGCAGGGCAGAAAAGCTGGAAATTCAAAAAATAAGAGCGCATCTCTCCCAGCAAAGGAGCGCAGCTCATCGCCAGCAATGGATCAAAGCTTGACGGAGAATGACTTTGACGAGATGAGAGAAGAAGGCTTCAGTCCATCAAACTTCTCAGAGCTAAAGGAGGAATTACGTACCCAGTGCAAAGAAACTAAAAATCTTGAAAAAAAAGTGGAAGAATTGATGGCTAGAGTAATTAATGCAGAGAAGGTCATAAACGAAATGAAAGAGATGAAAACCATGACATGAGAAATACGTGACAAATGCACAAGCTTCAGTAACCGACTCGATCAACTGGAAGAAAGAGTATCAGCGATTGAGGATCAAATGAATGAAATGAAGCGAGAAGAGAAACCAAAAGAAAAAAGAAGAAAAAGAAATGAACAAAGCCTGCAAGAAGTATGGGATTATGGAAAAAGACCAAATCTACGTCTGATTGGGGTGCCTGAAAGCGAGGGGGAAAATGGAACCAAGTTGGAAAACACTCTTCAGGATATTATCCAGGAGAACTTCCCCAACCTAGTAGGGCAGGCCAACATTCAAATCCAGGAAATACAGAGAACGCCACAAAGATACTCCTTGAGAAGAGCAACTCCAAGACACATAATTGCCAGATTCACCAAAGCTGAAATGAAGGAAAAAATCTTAAGGGCAGCCAGAGAGAAAGGTCGGGTTACCCACAAAGGGAAGCCCATCAGACTAACGGCAGATCTCTCGGCAGAAACTCTACAAGCCAGAAGAGAGTGGGGGCCAATATTCAACATTCTGAAAGAAAAGAATTTTAAACCCAGAATTTCATATCCAGCCAAACTCAGTTTCATAAGTGAAGGAGAAATAAAATCCTTTACAGATAAGCAAATGCTTAGAGATTTTGTCACCACTAGGCCTGCCTTACAAGAGACCCTGAAGGAAGCACTAAACATGGAAAGGAACAACCGGTACCAGCCATTGCAAAAACATGCCAAAATGTAAAGACCATTTAGGCTAGGAAGAAACTGCATCAACTAACGAGCAAAATAACCAGTTAATATCATAATGGCAGGATCAAGTTCACACATAACAATCTTAACCTTAAATGTAAATGGACTAAATGCTCCAATGAAAAGACACAGACTGGCAAACTGGATAAAGAGTCAAGACCCATCAGTCTGCTGTATTCAGGAGACCCATCTCACACGCAGAGACATACATAGGCTCAAAATAAAGGGATGGAGGAAGATTTACCAAGCAAATGGAGAACAAAAAAAAGCAGGGGTTGCAATACTAGTCTCTGATAAAACAGACTTTAAACCATCAAAGATCAAAAGAGACAAAGAAGGCCATTACATAATGGTAAAAGGATCAATTCAACAGGAAGAGCTAACTATCCTAAATATATATGCACCCAATACAGGAGCACCCAGATTCATAAAGCAAGTCCTTAGAGACTTACAAAGAGACTTAGACTCCCATACAATAATAACGGGAGACTGCAACACTCCACTGTCAACATTAGACAGATCAACGAGACAGAAAGTTAACAAGGATATCCAGGAATTGAACTCATCTCTGCAGCAAGCAGACCTAATAGACATCTATAGAACTCTCCACCCCAAATCAACAGAATATACATTCTTCTCAGCACCACATCACACTTATTCCAAAATTGACCACATAATTGGAAGTAAAGCACTCCTCAGCAAATGTACAAGAACAGAAATTATAACAAACTGTCTCTCAGACCACAGTGCAATCAAACTAGAACTCAGGACTAAGAAACTCAATCAAAACCGCTCAACTACATGGAAACTAAACAACCTGCTCCCGAATGACTACTGGGTACATAATGAAATGAAGGCAGAAATAAAGATGTTCTTTGAAACCAATGAGAACAAAGATACAACATACCAGAATCTCTGGGACACATTTAAAGCAGTGTGTAGAGGGAAATTTATAGCACTAAATGTCCACAAGAGAAAGCAGGAAAGATCTAAAATTGACACTCTAACATCACAATTAAAATAACTAGAGAAGCAAGAGCAAACACATTCGAAAGCTAGCAGAAGGCAAGAAATAACTAAGATTAGAGCAGAACTGAAGGAGATAGAGACACAAAAAAACCCTCCAAAAAATCAATGAATCCAGGAGTTGGTTTTTTGAAAAGATCAACAAAATTGACAGACCGCTAGCAAGACTAATAAAGAAGAAAAGAGAGAAGAATCAAATAGACGCAATAAAAAAATGATAAAGGGGATATCACCACTGACCCCACAGAAATACAAACTACCATCAGAGAATACTATAAACACCTCTACGCAAATAAACTAGAAAATCTAGAAGAAATGGATAATTTCCTGGACACTTACACTCTTCCAAGACTAAACCAGGAAGAAGTTGAATCCCTGAATAGACCAATAGCAGGCTCTGAAATTGAGGCAATAATTAATAGCCTACAAACCAAAAAAAGTCCAGGACCAGATGGATTCACAGCTGAATTCTACCAGAGGTACAAGGAGGAGCTGGTACCATTCCTTCTGAAACTATTCCAATCAATAGAAAAAGAGGGAATCCTCCCTAACTCATTTCATGAGGCCAACATCATCCTGATACCAAAGCCTGGCAGAGACACAACAAAAAAAGAGAACTTTAGACCAATATCCCTGATGAACATTGGTGAAAAAATCCTCAATAAAATACTGGCAAACCGGATTCAGCAGCACATCAAAAAGCTTATCCACCATGATCAAGTGGGCTTCATCCCTGGGATGCAAGGCTGGTTCAACATTTGCAAATCAATAAACATAATCCAGCATATAAACAGAACCAAAGACAAGAACCACATGATTATCTCAATAGATGCAGAAAAGGCTTTTGACAAAATTCAACAGCCCTTCATACTAAAAACGCCCAATAAATTCGGTATTGATGGAACGCACCTCAAAATAATAAGAGCTATTTATGACAAACCCACAGCCAATATCATACTGAATGGGCAAAAACTGGAAAAATTCCCTTTGAAAACTGGCACAAGACAGGGATGCCCTCTCTCACCACTCCTATTCAACATAGTGTTGGAAGTTCTGGCTAGGGCAATCA
>NW_020260178.1:0-4337 GCF_003255815.1 Theropithecus gelada
TCTTTCTCTCCCCCCTTCCTTCCCTTCCTCCATGGAGTGTCCCCCTATTCCTCTGTTTCTCTGGGCATCTGTCTGTCTGGACTTTCTGCTTCTCTTCTGATTCTCTTATTCTTTCTACCCGGTCAGTCTCTCTCTCTCTCTCTCTCTCTCTCTCTCTCCTTTCTCTGAGTTTGCAGCTCTCTTGGGCACTCGCGCTGAATCCATCTCTCTCCCACCCCACTCCCTCTCTGCTCCACCCTTGGGGAGCCCGCTGGGACTGGTCTGCTCCTGCCCCCGCCGCCCCCTGACCTCTCTCCACCCCAATGTTCACCTTCTCAGGCGTGGCGTTCAGCAACGGGGAGCGCGCCAAGCAGCTCCGGCGCTTCTCCATCGCCACCCTGCGGGACTTCGGGGTGGGCAAGCGCGGCATCGAGGAGCGCATCCAGGAGGAGGCGGGTTTCCTCATCGAGGCCCTCCGGGGCACGCATGGTGAGCAGGGGACCCCGAGTGCGTGGGCAAGAGCAGGAAAACGCCCAGGGCTAGGGACCCGCGCGCGCGTTCTTCCTGAGGATGGGGACTCGGTGGGGAAAGGCCCCCGCACTTCCAGCCCTGGAGTCTGGCGCTGGGAATTTGGCTCAACAGGGCCCTGCCTCCCGGAATTCTGACTCTCCCCAGGCCTCTGAGTTGACTCTCTCCCTGACCTTCTTCTCCGGGCACATCTGCAGGCGCCAATATCGATCCCACCTTCTTCCTGAGCCGCACCGTCTGTAATGTCATCAGCTCCATTGTCTTTGGGGACCGCTTTGACTACGAGGACAAAGAGTTCCTGTCACTGCTGCGCATGATGCTGGGAAGCTTCCAGTTCACGTCGACCTCCATGGGGCAGGTAACCGGCTGCAGCCTGGCCCGTGACGCCCCTACCACAACCTGCCAACTGCTCCCCTACCTGGAGACAGGTGCCCCAAACTCCCACCCCCCTCCAGACAGTGTCCCCTCAAAATCAGCCCCCAATATTGGACAACTGGGCAGTTGCAACAGAACCCAGGATGGGTGCCCAATACCCAGTCTCCAAGAGCACCTGGATAGCTCAACAGATGCTCCTCAGAACACAGCCTGCGGGCAGGATGCAAGCCCTCAGCTCAGCTCTCTCACCTGGGCACGTGTTCCCATCCCCAACTTACTGTAATTTGTAACAGGGGCTCCCTACCCTGTTCTTCTGAATATTTTATCACCTGGACAAGTGATTGCCTCAACCCGCCTCCTGCATACCTGAACACCTGGTGCTGCAAAATCCAGCCCATCATAATCATTTCACATCTACACAAATGTCCCAAATTAGCCCACTGGAATATCTGGCCAAGTGCCCTCTACTTCACCCACTTAAATACCTGAAAACATCGACAGCTGCCCTAACCAACACCCTAAACACATAAATATCTAGACAGATTATTCCCCAGACACCCAAATAAGTGTTCCCCAACACTTTCCAATCACACACCCTACAGAGGTGCCCCCAATGCATCCCACTTGGATAGGTAAACACCTGAACAGGTATCCCCTCCACTTCAACATCTTCACCAGTCCCGCTTTAATACCTGAACACCTGAACAAAAGCCCCTAATCCAGACCCAATAAGTATCTGGGTAGTTGTCTCCAACCAAGCCCACCTGAATGCCAACATACCTAGACAGGTGACACTCCCCTCATACCAGCTCCACCTGAATAGCTAAACACCTGGACAGGTGTCTTCCAACTCAACTTCACTTGAATATCTGAACACCTAGATATGTGCTCCAATCCAGCCTCATTTGCATACCTGAAACCTGGATATATGTCTCAGTTCTTCTCACCTAAATTACTAGACCGTGGCCCTGGCATCTAACTCACGTGAAAACTTAGATATAGCTTCCCATCCAACTCCACTGAAATACCTAACCACCTGGACAGATGCCTTTAACTCAGTTCCTTCCTTGCTATGAAACAAGTCCCATTCCCATCAGCTCCTGGCCCCTGACAACTGTCCTTCCCTCCCATCCTCTCTCTGCAACCCCAGCTCCATGAGATGTTCTCTTCAGTGATGAAACACCTGCCAGGACCACAGCAACAGGCCTTTAAGGAGCTGCAAGGGCTGGAGGACTTCATAGCCAAGAAGGTGGAGCACAACCAGCGCACACTGGATCCCAACTCCCCACGGGACTTCATCGACTCCTTTCTCATCCGCATGCAGGAGGTACACCCCAGCAGCCAGTGCGGGGAGGTGCAAAGCCAGGCAGGGGGAAATCAGACTGGGAGTGGGGCGGGCAGACGACACAGGCCCATTCAAATTAGCCCTCATCATAATAATCCTCACAATTGGCCAGACGCGGTGGCTAACACCTGTAATCCCAACAATTTGGGAGGCCAAGACAGGTGGATCAGTTGAGGTCAGGAATTCAAGACCAGCCTGGCCAACATGGTGAAACCCCCTCTCTACTAAAAATCCAAAAATTAGCTGCGTATGGTAGCGTCCAGTGGGGCAGAGGTTGCAGTGAGCCAAGATCACAGCACCGCACTCCAGCCTGGGTGACAGAATGAGACCCCGTCTCAAAAAAAAAAAAAATTAATTATTTTTTAAAAAGTAACAAGTGAGCCTGCATGGTCATGTGCATGTGTAGTTCCAGCTACTCAGTGAGGCTCAGGAGGCTGAGGCTGGAGGATTCCTTGAGCCCAGGAGTTCGAGTCCGGCCTGTGCAACTTAGCAACACCAAGTCAGTATAAGAAAAAAAAATTGACAGCTAAGTTGATAATTAAAGGACAGATGGTCAGCAAGGTAAAGAAGGTGAGAAGGAAGAGCATTTTGGGCAAAGCCAGCAGCTAGGGCAAGGGCTGGAACCTGGAGCGAGTCTGGTAGATCTAGGGTCCCTCTTTCCACCTTTCATCTGGACCAAAGAGAGGTAGATCCAAAGGAAAAGCCCTAGAAGGGCCCTGAAGGCAAGAGGAGTGAGGTTGGCCTAAAGCCCCCTCTCCCTGCAGGAGGAGAAGAACCCCAACACGGAGTTCTACATGCAGAACCTGTTGATGACCGCGCTGAACCTCTTCATTGCAGGCACCGAGACCGTCAGCACCACCCTGCGCTATGGCTTCCTGCTGCTCATGAAGCACCCAGAGGTGGAGGGTAAGGCTGGAGGGGGAGGGAAGTGGAGAGCCCCAGACCCTCAAAACTCCACTGACCCTGGTGCAATGTCCCCACCTGTCCCAGATCCGAGGACCCTGAGACGTGCTTTGCTGTCCAGAGACAGGGCAATATTCAGCTGATAGGAATCAGCTGAGTCTCACTAGTTGGTAAAATGTTGAAAATGTCTGCAGTGATTGGTCAGTCACTCCTGTCCCAAGCCCACTGAGTGCCCTGCTACCTGCTCCACCAGATCATCCCCTAAGTTCCTCTCTGTGCCTCCCCTGTGATTCTGGCACAGTCTGGTTAACAGGATTCTACTCCAACAATGAGAATGGCTGAGGTCTGTTATGAATGGTCTACCTCTGAATCATATGTGGAGACATGTCATCCACCCCGTTTTACCTATTCGGACTATCATCCCTGCCCTGAGACCTCTAGACACCCAAACGCTTTCCCCATCCTCCCCCAGCCAAGGTCCATGAGGAGATTGACAGAGTGATCGGCAAGAACCAGCAGCCCAAGTTTGAGGACCGGGTCAAGATGCCCTACATGGAGGCAGTGATCCACGAGATCCAAAGATTTGGAAACGTGATCCCCATGAGTTTGGCCCGCAGGGTCAACAAGGACACCAAGTTTCGGGATTTCTTCCTCCCTAAGGTGCTACCCTCCCCATCCCCCCAGACTATGGGGACTTCCAGCCCCTCTCTGTGTCCCCAACATCCCACCCCCATTAGAAGCTTTCTAGACCCTGTCCCACTCCCTCAATCAGTCAAAAAGGACTTCCCCCACCACCACATCCATTCCACCTTCCCACTTAGAGACTCCTGAGTCCTACATCTTCCCAGACTCTTTGTATCAGGAGAATCAACCCCATGTTCCCAAACTTCCTGTCTTAAGAAACAGGAGCCCCCTTTCCATTAGGCCTTTTGCCTTAGGGACACAAGTCTCAGGTCCCCCAAACACCCGGCCTAGCAGGACATGGACCCCATGTCTCCCAAACTCCCTGTTTCGGAGATGTGAACCTTCTATCCACCAAAGCTCCTCCCTCAGAGGTCCCCAACTCCTCCATGCCTGCCACTTCCGCTTACCTGGGGCACCCTAGTTCCCCCTCCAGCCCCTGTGTACTTTCACCAATCCCCCAACCTGCCTCATCACATACACCTTCCTCCTCCCTCCTAGGGCACCGAAGTGTTCCCTATGCTGG
>NW_020260179.1:0-4337 GCF_003255815.1 Theropithecus gelada
TTTTTGAGAAACTGCTTAGTGTTCTGTTACTTCATCTCAGAGAGTTACATCTCTGTTTCGTGGATCTCTTTGGTAGCCTTATTTCTGTGGAATCTGAGAACACATATTTCGGATCCCTTTGAAGACTATAGGGCTAAAGGAAATATCCTCCAATAACAAAGAGAAAGAAGCTTTTTGAGAAACTTCTTTGTGTTCTGTGAAGTCATCTCACAGAATTACAGCTTCTCCCTCAAGAAAACTTTCGCTAAGACAGTTCTTGTGGAATTGGCAAAGTGATATTTGGAAGCCCATAGAGGGCTATGGTGAAAAAGGAAATATCCTCAGATGAAATCTGGAAAGAGGTTTGTGAGAAACTTCTTTGTGTTCTGTGAAATATTCTCACAGAGTTACAGCTTTCCACTCAAGAAGCCTTTCGCTAAGACAGATCTTGTGGAATTGGCAAAGTGCTATTTGGAAGCCCATAGAGGGCAATGGTGAAAAAGGAAATATCCTCAGATGAAATCTGGAAAGAAGCTTTCTGAGAAACTGCTTAGTTATCTGTTAATTCCTGTCACAGAGTTACATCTCTGGTTCGTGGATCTCTATGCTAGCCTTATTTCTGTGGAATCTGAGAACAGATATTTCGGATCCCTTTGAAGACTATAGGGCCAAAGGAAATATCCTCCGATAATAAAGAGAAAGATGCTTTCGGAGAAAGTTCTTTGTGTTCTGTGAAATCATCTCACAGAGTTACAGCTTTCCCCTCAAGAAGCCTTTCGCTAAGACAGTTCTTGTGGAATTGGCAAAGTAATATTTGCAAGCCCATACAGGGCTATGGTGAAAAAGGAAATATATTCAGATGAAATCTGGAAAGAAGCTTTCTGAGAAACTGCTTAGTGTTCTGTTAATTCATCTCACAGAGTTACATCTCTGTTTCGTGGATCTCTTTGCTAGCCTTATTTCTGTGGAATCTGAGAACAGATGTTTCGGATCCCCTTGAATACTATAGGGCCAAAGGAAATATCCTCCGATAACAAGGAGATAGAAGCTTTCTGAGAAACTTCTTAGTGTTCTGTGGAATCATCTCATACAGTTACAGCTCTCCCCTCAAGAAGCCTTTCGCTAAGACAGTTCTTGTGGAACTGGCAATGTGATATTTGGAAGCCCATAGTGGGCTATCGTGCAAAAGGAAATACCCTCAGATGAAATCTGGAAAGAAGCTTTCTGAGAAAATGCTTAGTGTTCTATTAATTCATCTCACAGAGTTACATCTGTATTTCGTCGATCTCTTTGCTAGCCTTACTTCTGTGGAATCTGATTACAGATATATCGGATCCCTTTGAAGACTATAGGTCCAAGGAAATATCCTCCGATAACAAAGAGAAAGAAGCTTTCTTAGAAACTTCTTTGTGTTCTGTGAAATCTTCTTACAGAGTTACAGCGTTCCCCTCAAGAAGCCTTTCGCTAAGACAGTTCTTGTGGAATTTACAAAGTGTATTTGGAAGCCCATAGAGGGCTATGGTGAAAAAGGAAATATTCTCAGATGAAATCTGGAAAGAAACTTTCTGAGAAACTGCTTAGTGTTCTATTAATTCATCTCACAGAGTTACATCTGTATTTCGTGGATCTCTTTGCTAGCCTTATTTCTGTGGAATCTGATTACAGATATTTCGTATCCCTTTGAAGACTATAAGGCCAACGGAAATATCCTCCCATAACAAAGAGAAAGAAGCTTTCTGAGAAACTTCTTTGTGTTCTGTGAAATCATCCCACAGAGTTACAGCTTTCCCCTCAAGAAGCCTTTCGCTATGACAGTTCTTGTGGAATTGGCAAAGTGATCTTTGGAAGCACATAGGGGGCTATGGTGAAAAAGGAAATATCCTCAGATGAAATCTGTAAGGAAGTTTTTGAGAAACTCCTTAGTGTTCTGTTGCTTCATCTCAGAGAGTTACATCTCTGTTTCGTGGATCTCTTTGTTAGCCTTATTTCTGTGGAATCTGAGAACACATATTTCGGATCCCTTTGAAGACTATAGGGCTAAAGGAAATATCCTCCAATAAAAAAGAGAAGGAAGTTTTTTGAGAAACTTCTTTGTGTTCTGTGAAGTCATCTCACAGAGTTACAGCTTTTCCCTCAAGAAAACTTTCGCTAAGACAGTTCTATTGGAATTGGCAAAGTGATATTTGGAAGCCCATAGAGGTCTACGGTGAAAAAGGAAATATCCTCAGATGAAATCTGGAAGGAGGTTTGTGAGAAACTTCTTTGTGTTCCGTGAAATCTTCTCACAGAGTTACAGCTTTCCACTCAAGAAGCCTTTCGCTAAGACAGTTCTTGTGGAATTGGCAAAGTGCTATTTGGAAGCCCGTAGAGGGCTATGGTGAAAAAGGAAATATCCACAGATGAAATCTGGAAATAAGCTTTCTGAGAAACTGCTTATTGATCTGTTAATTCACCTCACAGAGTTACATCTGTATTTCGTGGATCTCTTTGCTAGCCTTATTTCTGTGGAATCTGAGAACAGATATTTCTGATCCCTTTGAAGACTATAGGGCCAAAGGAAATATCCTCCCATAACAAAGAGTATGAAGCTTCCTGAGAAGCTTCTTTGTGTTCTTTCAAATCATCTCACAGAGTTACCACATTCCCCTCAAGAAGCCTTTCGATAAGACAGTTCTTGTGGAACTGGCAAAGTGATATTTGGAAGCCCATAGGGGGCTATGTTGAGAAAGGAAATATCCTCAGATGAATTCTGGAAGGAAGCTTTTTGAGAAACTGTTTAGTGTTCTGTTACTTCATCTCACAGAGTTACATCTCTGCTTCGTGGATCTCTTTGCTACCCTTATTTCTGTGGAATCTGAGAACAGATATTTTGGATCCTTTTGAAGACTATAGGGCCAAAGGAAATATCCCCCGATAACGAAGAGAAAGAAGCTTTCTGAAAAACTTCTTTGTGTTCTTTGAAATCATCTCACAGATTTACAGCTTTCCCCTCCAGAAGCCTTTCGCTAAGACAGTTCTTGAGGAATTGGCAAAGCGATATTTGGAAGCCCATACAGGGCTACGGTGAAAAAGGAAATATCCTCAGATGCAATCTGGAAGGAAGCTTTCTGAGAAACTGCTTAATGTTCTCTTAATTCACCTCACAGAATTACATCTCTCTTTTGTGGATCTCTTTGCTAGCCTTATTTCTGTGGAATCTCAGAACAGATGTTTCGGATTCCTTTGAAGACTATAGGGCCAAAGGAAATATCCTCCGATAACAAAGAAAAAGAAGCTTTCTGAGAAACCTCTTTGTGTTCTGTGAAATCATCTCACAGAGTTACATCTGTCCCCTCCAGAAACCTTTCGCTAACCTAGTTCTTGTGGAATTGGCAAAGTGATATTTGGAAGCCCATAGAGTTCTATGCTGAAAAAGGAAATATCCTCAGATGAAATCTGGAAAGAAGCTTTCTGAAAAACTGCTTGGTGTTCTGTTAATTCATCTCACAGTGTTACATCTGTATTACGTGGATCTCTTTGCTAGCCTTATTTCTATGGAATCTGAGAACAGATATTTCGGATCCCTTTGAAGACTATAGGGCCAAAGCAAATGTCCTCCAATAACAAAGAGAAAGAAGCTTTCAGAGACACTTCTTTGTGTTCTCTGAAATCATCTCACAGAGTTACAGCTTTCCCCTGAAGAATCCTTTCGCTAAGACAGTTCTTGTGGAATTGGCAAAGTGGTATTTGGAAGTCCATAGACGGGTATGTTGAAAAAGGAAATATCTTCAGATGAAATCTGGAAAGAAGCTTTCTGAGAAACTGCTTAGTGTTCTGTTAATGCGTCTCACAGAGTTACATCTCTGTTTTGTGGAACTCTTTTCTAGCCTTATTTCTGTGGAATCTGAAAACAGATATTTCGGATCCCTTTGAAGAATATAGGGCCAAACTAAATATCCGCCGATAACAAAGAGAAAGAAGCTTTCTGAGAAACTTCTTTGTGTTCCTGAAATCATCTAACAGAGTTACAGCTTTCCCCTCAAGAAGCCTTTCGCTAAGACAGTTCTGTGGAATTGGAAAAGTGATATTTGGAAACCCATAGAGGGCTATGGTGAAAAAGGAAATATCCTCAGATGAAATATGGAAAGAGGTTTCTGAGAAACTTCTTTGTGTTCTGTGAAATCTTCTCAGAGAGTTACACCTTTCCACTCAAGAAGCGTTTCGCTAAGACAGTTCTTGTGGAATTGGCAAAGTGATATTTGAAAGCACATACAGGGCTATAGTGAAAAAGGAAATATCCTCAGATGAAATCTGGAAAGAAGCTTTCTGAGAAACTGATTAGTGTTCTGTTAATTCATGTCACAGAGTTACATCTCTGT
>NW_020260180.1:0-4337 GCF_003255815.1 Theropithecus gelada
AATGAAAAAAAAAAAAGTGCAAAAGACTATCTTTAATATAAGAAGAGATGTAAAAAATATGCATGTAACATTTATTAGTACTCAAAAAAGCCCAACTACATGGGTCAACCAGAAAACTAATGAGATTTCTTACCTACAGGGAATAGGCAGTAACAGGTGAAAAGTAAGGTGGAGAGAATGGGCTAGAAGGAATAGTGGGGAATATTTTCTGAGTATAATTATATATATATTTCTTCCTCATTGAAACATGGTAATGTTTCACCCAAAGTAACTAAAATCAATCAGAATGAAACTTCTGCTTCTGTCCAAGTTTGTATAACAGGAACTACATTTACTTTCTCACCCTAAAAAACTAAAATACCAAGCAAAATAGATTATAGAGACAACTATGAACAATTATATGCCAACAAATTAGATAATTTATAAGAAATAAATTTCTAGAAACATACAACCTACCAAGAGTAACTTATGAAAACACACAAAAAAACTCAACAGACCTATAAGAAGAAGATTATTAAAATAAATAAATAAATAAATAAATAAATAATTTTCTCAACAAAGGAAAACCTCAAACCAGATGGCTTCACTGAAGAATTCTATGAAACATTTAAATAAGAATTCATACCAATCCTTCTCAAGCTCTTCCAAAAAACTGAAGAGAACACTTCTATACACATTTTATGAGGCCAGCACTACTCTGATACCAAATCCAGAAAAAGATACTCAAGAAAACTACAGGCCAGTATCTCTGATGACTATAGCAGAAAGAAATCACACACAAATATTTCTATTAAAAATGAGCAAAGAACTTGAATAAACATTTCCCAAAAGAATCAATACAAATGTCCAACAGGTATTTAAAATGATGTTCAACATCACTAATCATCAGGGAAATGTAAATCAAAACCACAATGAGATACTACCTCAAACCTGTTAGGATGGCCATTGTAAGACAAACCAAACCAAAACAAAACCAGAAGCAACAAGTCTGGGCAAAAATGTAGAAAAATTGGAATGCTTATGCATTGTTGGTGGGAATATAAAATGGTGCAGCCAAAGGGCACATCAGGTAGTCTACATGGAAGAGTTTGCTTCCGAGTGCAGCAATATTAACCATAAACTAACCACTACTTTAATTCCAGCTAAAAAATCTTAAAAGCAAGGCCCGGAAAGATCAGCCTATGTTCAAGTGGCTTAACTGCATCACAGAAAAAAGCTCAAGAATATCTCTAGGAATAAGAAAATACCCAGCAGCTAACAAGGTAAAATTCACAAAGCCTGGCATCCAAGTAAACATTGCCAAGCATGCAAACACTCAAGAAAACACAACCCCAATATGAGGAGAAGAAACAATTAATTGAAACTGACACAGACAGAATTCGCAGGTGGAGGCACTGAGGCAGTTACTATAACTGTATTACACATGGTGAAGAAGTGGTAACAGAGACAGAACATTTAACTAGAGACACAAAATACTTCAAAGATCCAAAATGAACTTTTAGATATGAAAACTACAATGACTTAAATGAGAAATACACTGGATGTGATTAACAACAGGTTGGATACTGCAGAAAAACAACTAATGAACTCTTAAAGACACAGCAATAGTAACTATGCAAAATTAAATAAAGAACAAAAATAAACAAAGTCTCCATGAACCACTGAACAATTTCAAGCAGCCCAATATGCATGTAATGAGAGTCCCTAAATGAAAGTGAGGTGGGGAGGCAGAAAAATATTTGAAGAAATAATGGCCAAAATTTTTCCAAATTTGATAAAAATTGTAAACCTAAAGATCTAAGAATTTCAACGAATCCTAAATACAAGAAACATAAAGAAAGCTATTGTAAGGCACATTATATAAACAAACTGCTCAAAATCAGTGTTAAACGCAAAATCTTATCTCTAGCTGGGAACAGCTAGAGAAGTAACATATTATTTACACACGAAAGCGCAGGGATGTCAACAGATTTCATAAGAAAAAAATGCAAACAATAGGACAAGTCAAGCAGCATCTCTTAAATTCTTAAAGAAAATTACTGTTAACCTGAAATTCTACGCCCAGGAAACATACCTTTCAAAAATGAAGGCAAAATAAAGACTTCATGACCAGGTGATTTGCACTAAAAGAAATGTTAAAGGAGGTCTTTTAGACAGCAGGAATACAGTAGGTCAATCTGGCTGTACA
Source organism: Theropithecus gelada (assembly GCF_003255815.1). Classification (NCBI taxonomy): domain Eukaryota; kingdom Metazoa; phylum Chordata; class Mammalia; order Primates; family Cercopithecidae; genus Theropithecus; species Theropithecus gelada. Next base: position 2,189 of record NW_020260180.1, read on the forward strand.
CAAGTAAAAGGCACTGAAAATGTAACTACGGGGTAAATATATAACGTTTTAAAATTTTTAAATACTTTTATAAGGTAATTTACTGTTTAAATAAAAACAAAAAGTCATTGAGATTTCTATATCGCATGTTTCAGTAAAATGTGTGACAATAACATGAAACAAATTTAAAAATGCACTTTATCAAAATATGTGGGATGCTGATAAAGCAGTGCTTGGAGAAAAGTTTATAGCACTAAACACCTGTGTTTAAAAAAAAAAAACAGGAGAGGGCGGAGCAAGATGGCCGAATAGGAACAGCTCCAGTCTCCAACTCCCAGCGCCAGCGACACAGAAGACCGGTGATTTCTGCATTTTCAACTGAGGTACTGGGTTCATCTCACTGGGGAGTGCCGGACGATCGGTGCTGGTCAGCTGCTGCAGCCGGACCAGAGAGAGCTGAAGCAGGGCGAGGCATTGCCTCACCTGGGAAGCACAAGGGGGAAGGGAATCCCTTTTCCTAGCCAGGGGAACTGAGACACACAACACCTGGAAAATCGGGTAACTCCCACCCCAATATTGCGCTTTAAGCAAACAGGCACACCAGGAGATCATATCCCACACCTGGCCGGGAGGGTCCCACGCCCACGGAGCCTCCCTCATTGCTAGCACAGCAGTCTGTGATCTACCGGCAAGGCAGCAGCGAGGCTGGGGGAGGGGCGCCCGCCATTGCTGAGGCTTAAGTAGGTAAACAAAGCTGCTGGGAAGCTCAAACTGGGTGGAGCTCACAGCAGCTCAAGGAAACCTGCCTGTCTCTGTAGACTCCACCTCTGGGGACAGGGCACAGTAAACAATAACAAACGTAGCAGAAACCTCTGCAGACGCAAACGACTCTGTCTGACAGCTTTGAAGAGAGCAGTGGATCTCCCAACACGGAGGTTGAGATCTGAGAAGGGACAGACTGCCTGCTCAAGTGGGTCCCTGACCCCTGAGTAGCCTAACTGGGAGACATCCCCCACTAGGGGCAGTCTGACACCCCACACCTCACAGGGTGGAGTACACCCCTGAGAGGAAGCTTCCAAAGCAAGAATCAGACAGGTACACTCGCTGTTCAGAAATATTCTATCTTCTGCAGCCTCTGCTGCTGATACCCAGGCAAACAGGGTCTGGAGTGGACCTCAAGCAATCTCCAGCAGACCTACAGCTGAGGGTCCTGACTGTTAGAAGGAAAACTATCAAACAGGAAGGACACCTACACCAAAACCCCATCAGTACATCACCATCATCAAAGACCAGAGGCAGATAAAACCACAAAGATGGGGAAAAAGCAGGGCAGAAAAGCTGGAAATTCAAAAAATAAGAGTGCATCTCCCCCGGCAAAGGAGCGCAGCTCATCGCCAGCAACAGATCAAAGCTGGACGGAGAATGACTTTGATGAGATGAGAGAAGAAGGCTTCAGTCCATCAAATTTCTCAGAGCTAAAGGAGGAATTACGTACCCAGCGCAAAGAAACTAAAAATCTTGAAAAAAAAGTGGAAGAATTGATGGCTAGAGTAATTAATGCAGAGAAGGTCCTAAACGAAATGAAAGAGATGAAAACCATGACACGAAAAATACGTGACAAATGCACAAGCTTCAGTAACTGACTCGATCAACTGGAAGAAAGAGTATCAGCGATTGAGGATCAAATGAATGAAATGAAGCGAGAAGAGAAACCAAAAGAAAAAAGAAGAAAAAGAAATGAACAAAGCCTGCAAGAAGTATGGGATTATGTAAAAAGACCAAATCTACGTCTGATTGGGGTGCCTGAAAGTGAGGGGGAAAATGGAACCAAGTTGGAAAACACTCTTCAGGATATCATCCAGGAGAACTTCCCCAACCTAGTAGGGCAGGCCAACATTCAAATCCAGGAAATACAGAGAACGCCACAAAGATACTCCTCGAGAAGAGCAACCCCAAGACACATAATTGCCAGATTCACCAAAGTTGAAATGAAGGAAAAAATCTTAAGGGCAGCCAGAGAGAAAGGTCGGGTTACCCACAAAGGGAAGCCCATCAGACTAACAGCAGATCTCTCGGCAGAAACTCTACAAGCCAGAAGAGAGTGGGGGCCAATATTCAACATTCTTAAAGAAAAGAATTTTAAACCCAGAATTTCATATCCAGCCAAACT
>NW_020260181.1:0-4338 GCF_003255815.1 Theropithecus gelada
AGGCCCCTCCTCAGAGGTTGAAGAAGGCCACACAAGCTGTAGGGGAAATTTGGGTGGGATGTCTGAAAAAAGAAAAGTAGGAAACAACTCATTTCCTACAGCCAAATATTTGAGGCCCCCTGTTCTTATGTGAAGACTCAGAGCTGGAGTCTCCGCTGTCTGAACTAGGCTTAGAAACCATCATGCTCATGACTCCAGGCCACTTTCTCTCTGTCAGGATTCAGGATGCCCTGTGTGCCCTAGAGGGTTCCCAGGCTCTGGAACCCAAAGATGGTGAGGGAAGGAGAGAGGCTGAAGGAGAAGAGGCTGAGGAGGGTCCAGGGACAGAAACAGAGACAGGCCTGCCTGTCTCCACACTGAACTTCTGCCAAGAGATCCAGATTGACGCAGCAGACAAGGAGATAGAACAGGGAGATGTTACCACCTCCGTTACAGCTTTGCTGGAGGGGCCGGGAAAGACCTGCTCCTCACAGCCCTCATGCTTAGAAAAGGATCTCGCCAATGATGTGAGCTACCTTGATCCTAGTCTGCCACCAATTGTGCTTTCCTCTTCTCCACCTGGTCCTCTCAGCTTAGCCACCTTCAACTTTGAGCCCCTAAGTGGTACAGATGGCCCAGTTGTCATCCAGAACCTTCAAATCACTGGCACCGTTACAGTCTGAGAGCACAGTGGCACCGGATTCCACCCATGCACACTCTGTACTGTGAAATATGAGACAGCCCTTGACGGTGACAACAGCAGCAGCCTGCAGCAGCTGGCCTGCCACACTGAATCATCACTATCGGGTTCTTGAATCTGCAGGTCGTCAGGAGAAGAAACCGGATCTATGAAAGTTCATTAAAAATGTGAAGGATCCTAAAAAGCTCTTTCCAGATCTTCCATTTGGAAACATGGACAGTGACAGAGTAGAAATCCGTAAGAGCCTCCTAGAATAATTCCTAAAGCGACTCTGTGCCATTCTGGAGATCACTGACAGTGAGGAGGTGCAGGAGTTCCTTGCTCTGAACACAGATGCTCGTATTTCCTTTGCCAGGAAACAATTTAGTTTCTAGAATAGAGAAAATGGTGGTGAATGTCATTGTGGACACCCCGAAGACAGAAAAAAAAAACCATATATTCCCACTCACCCAGCCACAGCTCTAAGTGAAGTGAAATGGTGAATAATGAGTGTATGGAATCCACCCTGAGACACCCAGAACATGATGTGTCTTAGTATGTCATATTTTGGAATAATGTGCTATTTTAGCATAAAATATTCTCTACATATTTGAATTAGGAGTTAAATTAAAATTAAAATTAGGTATGTTTCTGTGGCCATTAACAGTGATTTTTACTGTGATATAAGGAGCCTGATGCTAGCATCTGTGGATCTTAAGGCATTTGCATTTCACTTTGCTGAAGAAGCAAGTTCCCTTTTCAGGTTTGCAAAGCTGCACAGGGCAGATGCCACCTCCTGTACTGATAGTCGCTGAAGAAACGTAACCCAGTGTACCCTCTCATGGCACATGAAGTATCCCATTCTTACATTAAGCGCTTTAAGAAGTGGCTGAAGCACTTTAACAGAAGAAGATTGGGAAAGAATGATTTGTTATCTAAGCAGACATTTGATTGATATCTATAGACCACTAAGGACTAAGGCAAAAGGAGGTTTTTTCTCCCTCGTACAGACTTAAAGCAGAAGCAATGTGGAAAACAACAACTGCAGCAACAACAAGTCGGGCACGGTGGCTCATGACTAATTTCAGCACTTTGGGAGGCTGATGCGGGTGAATCACTTGAGGTCAGGAGTTTGAGACCATCCTGGCCAACATGGTGAAACCCCGTCTTTACCAAAAACACAAAAATTAGTGGGGCGTGGTGGCATGCGCCTGTAATCCCTGCTACTTGGGAGGCTGAGGCAGGAGAATCTCTTGAACCTGTGAGGCGGAGGTTGCAATGAGTCGAGACCGTGCCATTGCACTGCATCCTGGGTAACAAGAGTGAAACTTCATCTCAAAAACAAACAACAAAAAACCAATAAACAATTCTTGCTTCTATTGGAATAAAAGATCACACCATGCCTTTTATACAAATAATGCCTATGAATCGTTGTTACCCCAAAGATTCTAACAAAGTTAGCATAGGCAGAAATCACTGTATTGTGCTTCACTTTATTGTGCTTTGCAGAAAAAGCATATTTTATAAATTGAAGGTTTGTGACAACTCAGCATGAACAAATCCATTGGCACCTTTTTTTCAATATCACGTGCTCACTTTATGTGTCTGTTTCTATTTTAGTATTTATTGCAATATTTCAAACTTTTTATTATTATTTTATCTGTTATGTGATAGGTACAATATTTCAAAATTTTATCATTGTTTCAAATTTTGAAATATTATTACAATATTTCAAAGTTTTACTATTATTTTATCTGTTATGTGATAGGTGACCTTGGGTGTTACTATTGCAATTGTTTTGGGAATCCACAATTCACACCTATATCAGACAGCCAACTTAGTCTGTAAATGTTATGGATATACTGACTGCTCTGCAGACCAACCATTCCCCCATCCATTCCCCTCTCCTTGGGACTCCCTACTCTCTGAGATACAACAATATTACAATTAGGCCAATTAATAACCCTCCAATGGCTTCTAAGTGTTCAGATGAAAGGAAGAGTTATAGGACTCTCATTTTATATCAAAGGTCAAAAGATAGAAATGATTAAGCTTAGTGAGAAAGCCATGTCAAAAGCTGAGATAGTGGATACTCAAGACCTCTTGCACCAATTGGCCAAGTTGTTGGTATAAAGAAAAAATTCTTAAAGACAATTAAAAGTGCTACTCCAGTGAACATATAAGTAATACAAAGGCAAAATGACCTTATTGCTGATATGAAGAAAGTTATAGTGGTCTGGATAGATCAAACCAGCCACGTTTTCTTAAGCCGTAAGCCTAATCCAGAGCAAGCCCCTAACTCTCTTCAATTGTTTTAAGGCTGACAGGGGAGTAGAAGATGGAGAAAAAAAAATTAAAGTGAACAGAATTTGGTTCATGAGGTTTAAGGGAAGAAGCTGTCACCATAGCATAAAGGTACAAGGAGAAACAGCAATTACTAATATAGAAGCAGCAGGAAATTATCCAGAAAATCCAGCTAAGATAATTGATGAAGGTGGCTATACTAAACAATTGACTTTCAATGTAGATTAAACGAACTTTTAANAGAATATGACATAAACTTAACTGATAAAGCAGCAGCATGTTTTGAGAGGATCGACTCCAATTTTGAAAGAACTGAAGTCAATTTTACTGTGAGTAAAATGCTATCAAACAGCATTGCATATTATGAAAAAATTTGTCTTGAAAAAAAGAGTGGCAATGTGGCAAACTTCACTGTTATTTTAAAGCATTGCCACAACTATTCCAACCTTCAGCAACCACCACCCTAATCAGTTAGCAGCCATCAACATTGAAACAAGACTCTCCACCAGCAAAAAGATTATTATTCTTTTAATACTGAGAAGATTATTAGCATTTTTTTAGAAATAAAGTATTTTTAACAAGGTATGTACTTTTTTTTGACATAATGCTATTTCACACTTAATAGACCATGGTGTTGTGTAACATAACTTTTATATGCACTGGAAAACTAAAAAAATCATGTGACTTGCTTCATTATTTGTTTTATTGCAGTGGTCTGGAATCCATCCAGAAATATCTCAGATGTATGTCTGTATCTAAATCTTTAATTGTATCTAAGTGCATGATGCTTTCTGTATAGATAATACAACAATTTGTTTCAGCAATCTGAGCATTTTATAATCAAGGTCTAAATTACACTGGTATTTAATATGGTGATAACTGTGGTTGGAAGGGATATTGAAATAAGAGTTCAAATAGGAGATAAAAACCTCACTCATGTTCCACACTTTTTTAGAAGCAACCTTTACCCTGCTTCCAATTTAAAGGGCCCAAATTACTTGTTTCCCCTGATTGTAGATGTGTTTTTATTTCTAGGTCTAAAATCAATTACTCTTGGCACAGAGTAATTAAGTGAACCAATTAGATGTTGATCCAAATTAGGACCACACTTCCTTTGAAACATTCTTGAACTAAACATTGACTATCAACTCTCTATTATTAGTATCTTTTCTGTCTCTGTTCTGGTTGTTTTCTGGAAAGGAACAATTCATGCCATATAGAAAAAGAAATTACTGATATATTTTAATTGTGTGTTACTCTCAGAAGCGGTACATTTTAATTCACAAAGAAATACACCTGGCTATCTAAGTCAGCTGTCAACTCTTGTATTCAGGTTAACTTCATTTAAATCGTTTAAGTACCTATCATACTATAAA
>NW_020260182.1:0-9672 GCF_003255815.1 Theropithecus gelada
TAAGACCACCATCACATTAAGCTACACGTCTCTTCTTTTTCTTGCTTTTCCAGGAAACACAGGAATCAACTCCCTTAGTATTATCACCGAAACTTCACCCCATCCAGACCTTCAAAGACTTAATAATCCCTCATCTCCCCAAATGTCTTACTGCCTTTCTGCTATAGACTTCCTCAACCTCAACACCGCTGACATGTTGGACCGACAATACCAGGTTGTGGGAGGCTGTCCTGTGCCCTGCACGATACTTTGCAGCATCCCTGGCTCTACCCACTAGATGCCAACAGAACTCCCTCCCTGATCGTGAAAATCAAAAATGTCTCCAGACATTGCTAATATTCCCTGGATGGCAAAATCACCCCTGGTTGAGAACCCTTAATCTAGACTAGGGTACTCGTTGTAATTCAGATTCTGGGGCCCTTCCCCCAGAGATGCTGATTTCAGTAGGTCTGGGAGAAAGGCGGCTTGATGTGCATGCTAATGAGAACATCAGGTGGCAATGACACAGGGGACCCATGGAACACACTTAGAGAATGTAGTTCTAAGAGGCGTAGCTCTCAAACCCCAACAAATAGTACAGGTGAAAGCAGAATTTCTCCAGCTGAAGGAAAAGCTCATCTCTCTGGCTATGGAGAAAGGGGAGATAGGCTTTCCACAAAAGCGAGCTGGGGATATCAGGAACTGCCAGGACAACTACAGTCAAGGGTAGCCTGGAGCCCAGGGCAGGAAGGCCCATGCTCCCAGAGAGGCCAGAAAGCAGAGGTCCTCCAAAGGCCTGGGGAAGGCAGCTTTGCCCAATGACCACAGTAGCTTGAAAAAGTAGGTCACCCAGTAACACCAGAATTCAGGAATTACACTAATAGCATGTGGGTACAGCCAAGGCTGCCTGTAACTAGTAGTACAAAAAACTGGCACTGATACTGTAAATTTCAATATTAAGGTATCCATTTAAATTGTTTTACTGATCATTTCAGTCAAGCACTATGCACCAAAATTATACAAATGATACAAACTCATTTATAATATTACCTTAAGGACTGACAATATACAATTTACGGAACTAAGATCTCTTTTAAAGAATCGTCCTGTTGGATTTTTTTAATAACTTACCTTACAGGATCGAAGTAGTAAAACACTAGTTATTTCTGGAATATAATAGTTGTTGAAAATTGAATAGTCACTTGAAGATGTTTTTTTGAGCTTCTTCACTTTGCCTTCATAGCGCATGCTATAAAAATCACTGCCATACCTGGCAAAGCTGAATATCCCCACACCTACAAAAGAGGATAAGCAGCGACAGAATGAGAGTAAGGTCCCTGAGGAAAGACCAAAGAAAGAAGAGCCTGCTGGCCCATCTGGCCAGTGAGTACACCTCTGTGTCACTGTGTCCATACCATCTGATACATTTATGGTTTGCCACCAAAAAGAAAGACTTTTGCCCCAGATTTCCCTATCAAAATCTTTTGCTGCTATTCACTTTGCCTTGCCCTGTAAAACTTAATGGACTTGAGGTGAAATACTGGAGAAACTGAAGTTTCAGAGAGTCTTTTCCCACAAAAGAAGTCTTTTTCTGAAAGTAGCAAGTACTCCAAATCACATACTCAAAGAGGAATCATAAAAAATAACCACTTGGGTTGGGCGTGGTGGCTCACACTTGTAATCCCAGGACTTTGGGAGGCCGAGGCAGGTAGATCACCTGACGTCAGGAGTTCAAGACCAGACTGGTTAACATGGTGAAACCCTGTCTCTACAAAAATACAAAAATTAGCCAGGCATGATGGTAGGTGCCTGTAATCCAAGCTACTCAGGAGGCTGAGGCGGGAGAATGGCTTGAATCTAGGAGGCAGAGTTGCAGTGAGCCGAGATCGCACCATTGCACTCCAACCTGATGACAGAGCGAGACTTCATCTCAAAAAAAAAAAAAAAAATCACATTAACAATAGGCAGTCATGATTTCACTCTTTAAGGACACACTAAACAGATCTGTTACACGTGTGTCTGGAGGGGTTGCTGGCCTTCCCTCACGCAGCACTGACTGAAGACAACTGCCCTGATGTCTTGAAGACCATGCTTTAAACCACGGCTTTAGACAGAATAACCCCTTCCCCTGCCCCACCCCCACCCCCTTTTTAAAGAACAGCCCAACTCTATTATGTCACTAGTGTCTGGTGACCAGAATAAATACCCTTGTAACTGACTTCCTGTGTTACATTTAGAGTTATATCAACCATCTCTGCAAGCACAGAGAACACGGTTTGCTACATAACTCACTCTACAGGGTACTGCTTCATAATTCGACTTGTTTACATGATCACTTTTATTTATGTCTCTCATTCAGTTTTTATTTTAAAGTACTACTTTTTTTTTTTTTTTTTTTTTGAGACAGTCTTGCTCTGTAGCCCAGGCTGGAGTGCAGAGGCGCAATCTCGGCTCACTGCAAGCTCCGCCTCCAGGGTTCACACCATTCTCCTGCCTCAGCCTCCTGAGTAGGGGGGACTACAGGCATCCACCACCACGCCCAGCTAATTTTTTTTTTGTATTTTTAGTAAAGACGGGGTTTCACCGTGGTCTCAATCTCCCGACCTTGTGATCTGCCCGCCTCGGCCTCCCAAAGTGCTGGGATTACAGGCGTGAGCCACCACGTCTGGCCAAGTAATACATTTTTAAAGAAAATAAACTCATAGATTTGTCCAATCTAATTTGATTCAAAAACAACTTATTCGCCTCCCTTTACCCAGAAAGTGTAGACTGATATTAGAAAATTAGGGAAAAAAGCATTCTGGAAGTTAAGAAAACACTATATCTATTCATGTATCACAAGTAACCCCCTCTGGCCAATCAAGTGTGAGCATATCTCACTACAGTAATACTTTCAGCAAGGACACTTCTTTCTTCCAATAATCCTACAAACAGAAGATTATTTTCTTTTATAGTCAATGCGTCCCAATTTAAAAATATGAATCTTTGTAAACTTGGAGAAAACAAGACCACTGTGTTAAGATACTGTCACTGTGTAATCCTGCTACTTTCCTATGTCAATCTTTCATGTCATGTAATATTTAAGAAATTTACAAAAAAAAAGAATTAAAGTAAAAACCGTTTGGGGAAATGTTTCCTGACCTCCTCAAATATGTAAGATAAATCAGCTAGCAATATCTAGATAAACAAACATGTGGTTTTAAAATTTTTTTTTTAGCTGGGTGTGGTGACTCACACCTGTAATCAAAGCACTTTGGGAGGCTGAGGCAGGAGGATCGCTTCAGCCCAGGAGTTCGAGATGAGCTTGAGCAACACAGGGAGATCCCATCTCGACAAAAAAAAAAAAAAAAAAAAAAAAACAGCCGGGTGTGGTGGTCCTGTGGTACCAGCTACTCGGGTGGCTGAGGCAGGAGGATCCCTTCAGCCTAGGAGGTTGAGATTGCAGTGAGCCATGATTACACCACTGCACTCCAGCCCGGGTGACAGAGGGAGCCCCTGTCTCAAAAGAAAAATAAAAGGTAGATAAAATTATTTTTCAATGTTTCCATCTCTATCAGGTTAATAATAAAAGAGAAAACATATGATAAAAAGCTATCGCACACCACCAAAGTCAGTAACAGAGTAGTGACCCACGTCTCCAAGAGTGCATGTTGGTAGGGCCATGGGGGGCTACAAGAAACCTCACATAAATGGAGAATAAAGAATAAAGGAATAGGTGGGAAGAGATTCCATAACCCTACAGCCCCCAACTCTAGTAGAAACATTTGTACCAAAAAGTTTACCACCCCCCACAAATCCTAAGGCTAATGTAACATCCAGACAGACCATAAACTCTAAGGATATTCCCTGTACATACTCCCCATCCCCAGAACACTAATAAACCACTCCCCTTGGGGGGCCTTTTCCCTTTCAAGTCTGTCTTGGATTCTTGGGGGTGAAGTTAGAGAGGTAAGAGCAAAAATGAAGGGGAGGGGAGAAGGTAAGTAGGAAGATGACAAAAAAAAAAAACGTTAAAAATATAACTGGTTTCCAGAACCTTTCCCATCCCCAATATTACCATGCAGAGTTCCTAATGAGTCAAGGTTTATTACATATCTCAAATCAAAGATGGAAGTTTTGACTTTTTAAATTAAAAAACAAACATCGTAGGATGAGAAAGAAGTATACACTTACTCTATAGCTCTTCTATCTGTGCAAGATGATTATGAAAAGAACTGAAAAACAATTAGCAAGATTTTCACATCCATTAATAATAGCTCAAACTGTAAATGGTTTAATTCACCTTGCTACTGAATTACTGACATTTACTAGCTGTTATGCTGAATGCCTATATATATGACAGGCCTATATATACTTTTTTTTTTTTTTGAGACAGGGTCTCACTTTATTGCCCAGGCTGGAGTATACTGGTGTGATCATGGCTCACTGCAGCCTCAACCTCCTGGGCTCAAGCAATCCTCTCACCTCAGCCTCCTGAGTAGCTAGGACTACAGGTATATGGCACCAAACCCAGCTAATTTAGTTTTTTTAATTTTTATTTTTTTGTAGACATGTGGTCTATGTTGTCCAGGTTTATACACACTTTTTATGTATAGGCACTTTTATGTAAATTATCTCCAAATCACTCCATGATGTGGATATTGTTACCTTTAAGGTCATGTACATAGTGAATGGCCAACTGAAACCCAGATTATCAGAATCTACCAACAGCATGCTTCCCATTATGGCATAATGTCTCAACTGAAAATACTATACAGTTTTAAATATCAAAACGATTCTTGGTTGGAATTTTTTTCCCCTCTTTTAACATCTTCAAATATTCTCAAGTTGAAGAAGCTTCTAACAACAACGCCAAAAAAGGAATACCATCTGTCAGAGAGGCCTGTCCAAAGACAAAATTCCACGAGTCTCTTGGGTAAAGATCAATCATTGTTACGCCCACAATACAGAAGGCATCTTCAGGTTTCTTCTTTTTCAAGAACTTCAGGATGTCCCCTATTTAAAAAGAAATAAATAAATGTATGAGTGTATGTTATATACATATGCTTCCTTTACTCGGTTTAAATTGCAAAGTTGTGTAATTCACCTGCATGAATTTGTAGGTTTTGTGTGTTCTCATTGACTCTAAAGGAACACCTTGTTGCAGAAACAGGAACTGGTTCTAGGAGTTTCACTCTCAAGCCATAGAAATATGCTTTACAGTAGCCCGTGAGCCATTTAATATATTCTTCACTGATAATTCTGGTGTTTCCTAGAGAGCCTATAATATGGAAGAACATTTAAAAACAGACTTTAAGATGATTATTCAGTGTTTACCCAGTCTATGAGTAAGAGGATTCAAATTAGAAACAAAACCAACTTTAAATTTTCAATACACCTTTATCATTCATTGGTGTTGCTATGAATTAAAAACAAATAAAATGTTATCTTTTAAGTCAGTTTGGCTACAAAACTTGTACCATTGCAATGATATCAAAAATGATCCTAAAACAGCCCATCTGAATCAGACCAATAGCCTGGACTATTCCTGACAACAGCGCCATCGCAAAACCGAACCAAAACCAGCACATTACCAGTATTTACCAATGGACTGTATATAAATGCTGCGTTTGTCTGGAGAGGGTGTCTTTCTCTAAGGATCACTGAAGAACTGTTCAAAGTCTTGGGGGGCCTCAGGGTGGGAGGTGATCCAATCTGGAGAATGCAAGGTAATCGGCCCAAAGAGATCACTGGCTGGCTGGAAGGCTTCATTCATTAAACGCTGTTCCCCAGCATCTAATTTCTCATACTGTGACACAAGCACTGGGTTCTTTGAGATGAGAGCTGTTTTTAGGGTCTGTTCAGAGTGTCGTAATATTTGCATCTAACAAAAAAACACAAGTAGTCAAATATAAAAATGCATATCCATATTGAGGACTTTACCTAACCTCCATATACACCTCTGATTTCTCCCTAGAGTGAAATGACTGACTGATAATGTTTTAGAGTGGTCACATTTAAGAGTGGTTTCCTCATGTCCAATCAATTTCTTGGGGAGCTAAGAAATTAAAAAGACAATCATGAAATCCATTCCTCTATCTCATAAGGAATCTGCTCCCATTACAAAAACTAGTGGTGGCCAGGTGTGGTGGCTCATGCCTGTAACTTCAGCACTTTGGGATAGGAGGATTGCTTGAGGCCAGGAGTTTGAGAACAGCTAGGGTAACATAGTAAGACCCTATCTCTACAAAAAGTTTAAAAATTCCCTGGGCATAGTGGTGCACACCTGTGGTCCTAGCTACCAGGGAGGCTGAGGTTGCAGTGAGCCATGATTGTGCCACTGCACTCCAGCCTGGGCAAGAGTCCAAAACAAACAAACAAAAAACCTCATGGTGACCATAGGAGCAGGACCTCACACCCTATTTCCTTCTTTTGGGGAATAATAATATTGGCCTGGCATGGTGGCTCACGCTTATAATCCCAGCACTCTGAGAGGCCAAGGCAGAAGGACTGCTTGAGCCTAGGAGTCTGAAATCAGCCTGGACATCATGGCAAAACCCCACATCTACAAAAAAACTAGCCGGGCGTGGTGGTGTGCACTTGTAGTCCCAGCTACTTGCGAGGTAAGGTGGGAGGATCATCTGAGCCCAGGAGGTCGAGGCTGCAGTGAGCCGTGATTGTGCCACTGCACTCCAGCCTGGGCAATAGAGACTCAAAAAATAATATTATGAATTAACTCATTAGTGCCACATGAAAAATACTCACCGTTTCTAATGTGACTCAAAGATCTTCAACATCAAATAAAAACAAAACTAATGTAAGCCCTATCAATTCTGCAATTTAACTGTAGGCTGAGAAACTACAGCTTAGCCACTGAAGTTTACGGCCTCAAAGTCATGTCACATTAGAGAAGACATCAGATGACTAATCAAAAGCCAGACTCACAATGACAAGTTTCTTCCATTCACATCGTGTTCCTATGTAGAGCTTTCATCCTTCCTCTTGAAGGGTCCAATGTTCCACCACGAGGCTTTTTGAATTAGACAAGGGGGGAAAAAACTGAACATCTGTCCGGATCACCTCTGTCATATTTTCTAATTATCTAGATTTGGCCAGTTTAATGATAGACGACTGATGGGAAAACTTAAGCTAATGTCTGTTCTGATTGAACCTCTGAATTCTGGGGTTGAAGAGGCTGGCTGAAATTCCAGATCAAATGTCTCTGCACTCAAGCTCTGATATAAGCATAGGCTCATCCTCACTCCCACACAACTGGGTGGAAATCTGACTTCTACAGGACAAAATACAAAACAAGATGCACCTTCCTGTAGTCTACCTACCTTGATTAAGAAGGAAGGCTCCCACGGAAGCTTTTATCTTACAAGGACGGACATGTCTGGGCCTGGCCGGAAAAAAGTTGTGGAGTGTGCCTTCATCTTAATATTAAAAAGGCAGTATGAAAGGTCAGGAGGCCTCCTCTTGCCTCCCAAGCCTAATCTAGGGAAGCTGCGGGAGAAGACAGGCAGGGGGCGGAGAATTCGGTCACTGCAGTGGGCTGGAGGCCTGGGATGCTTTGGTCCCAAAACATCCCGGGCAAACCGGGAGGAGTTGGCCACCCTGGCTGGTGGCCTATAGCAACTCGCACTGTGGGCTCTGGTCTGTGCAGGCACAACCCAGTCTCCGGCTGGGGGTGGAGTGGGGGTTCCCCGGGGACTCTCGCTTCGCCACTTCTTCCCCAGGAGCCACGAGAAAGGCCTCCCTTGCGCCCTAGAGGCACTCCGCCCCCGCAGTCCCCGCGGCTTCCGTTATGTCCGCCCCTCCTACATCCTCATCCCTCTCCACTGACCGCGACTGGCCCCCGCCTCTAAGACCCGACTGCCCTGCCTAGGGGCCCCGGCCCAACTCTGACAGCACCCGCGAACCGCCCCAACTCAACAGGCCTCGACCCCACCCACCCGCGGCAGCACTCATGCGCTGGCGCACCGCGTCTCTTCGCACTACGCCACGCCCACTGGCGCCACGCCCCTTCGCGCCACGCACCGCGCCGCTCCGTCGCGCACGCCCTGTGGGCCCCGCCCCACTCATGACACGCCCGGGCCACGCCGCTGAGGGCGCGGCTGCCTGGGCAGGCGCGGAGCAGGAGCTCAGCGGCCGCGCCCGGCCTCTTCCAGACTAGAGGGTCGCGAGGGGACTACAAGCCCCAGCTGTTCGTCCCCACAGTCGCCAGTTCCTCGCCTGCCCTCGCGGGGGCTCCGCGACCCGATTATCGAGAGACACAGACGCGCCCGTGTCGCTGGTGTGGAAGGGTTTGAGAAGACGTCCCCGGCGTGATGAATGCAACCAGCGTGGCCCCAAATGAGTCGGTGGCCGCCACAGGTTGACGTAGAGCCGCGGCGTTCCCCGGGGATGTCACCCGCAGGACTTTCCCTTCTTTTTTTGTTGGGAGCCGCGGGGGCTGGAACCTAGACGCGCAAGTGTGGGGTGCGTCCTCGTGGCGTTCCTGGCGCTCCAAGGCCGAAACCCGGATACCGAGGGGAGGCCGTGAGTTCGGAAAGGCACCGCGGGGCCGGCATTAGGGCTGAGCTAGCTCTGTGGCCTCGGGTGGGAAGTTCAGTCTCTCTGGGCCTCGCCATTTTCTTTTTCTTTTTTCTGATTTTTTTTTTTTTTTTGGGAGACGTTGTCTCGCTCTGTCGCCCAAGCTGGAGTGCAGTGGCACAATCTCGGCTCACTGCAACTCTTGCTTCCTGGGTTCAAGCGATTCTCCTGCCTCAGCCTCCCCAGTCGCTGGAACTACAGGTGCCCGCTATCACGTCCTGCTAATTTCTGTATTTTTAGTAGAGACGGGGTTTCACCATATTGGCCAGGCTGGTCTCGAACTCCTGACCTCAAGTGATCCGCCCGCCTTTGCCTCCCAAAGTGCTGGGATTACAGGCATGGGCCACCAAGCCCGACTTCGCCCCCTCCCTGCCTCCCCCCCACCAATAAAGACGGGTTTTCACACTTGCCTAGGATGGGCTCGAACTCGTGAGCTCAGGTGATCCACCCGCCTCGGTCTCCCACAGTGCTAGAATTACAGATGTGAGCCACCGAGCCCTGTCTCAGTTCTTACTCAAGTCAGGCCATTTTACCATTCTCTGGATTTTCCTCATCCTAATTTTCCTTCCCAGTCTCCAGGAAAGATAGGCACATTTTCTTGATGACTTCAGCCCTTGTAACCCCTTGTTGGCTCTCCTTAGAGGACATGACTGTTCTCAAAGTTTGAAATTGAGAATACTGACGCACCACTCCTTCAATTTTTCTTACATGTGCCTTTTGACTGGGCGCCTATCTCCCGACTGCGTGAGGTAGCATAGCGTAGGGCCAAAGGTGGTTGGTCTGTGCTTGAATCCCAAAACCCGCAATTACTAGCGTGGGACGTGTGCCAGTTAACTTGACCTCTTTTTCATCTCTTCATTAGTTTGTAAAACGGAGACAATTACAGCCCATCTTTATTATTATTATTATTGGACACGAAGTCTCGCTCTGTCGCCCAGGCTGGAGGGCAGTGGTGGGATCTCGGCTCACTGCAACCTCTGCCTCCTGGGTTCAAGCGATTCTCATGCCTCAGTCTCCCGAGTAGCTGGGATTACAGGCACGCACCACCAAGCCCGGCTAATTTCTTCCTTCCTTCCTTCCTTTCCTTCCTTTCCTTCCTTTCCTTCCTTTCCTTCCTTT
>NW_020260183.1:0-4337 GCF_003255815.1 Theropithecus gelada
GTCCGGTTGTCCTATGGTATATGTATAGGACATATACTATAGGGGATGGGTTCCAGGACCCCTGTTGTTACCAAAATCCTGGCATAGTCAAGTCCCTACTGTGGGCCCTGCAGAACCTGGGTATATGAAAAGTTGGGCCTCCATATATGCAGGTTTCATTCTGCATTTGGTTGAAAAAGATCCACATGTAAGTGGGCCCACGCAGCTTAAACCCGTGTTGTTCAATGGTGTACTGCATTTGAAAATCAAGTCCACAAAAAAGTTGCCATGTTTTACAAAATGTTGAATTACTACCTCCCCCATATCAAAATGTTGGATTATTACCTCCCCTGTATCTTAAAGTACAATCTATTTACTATCCCATTGAGATAATGAAACTTTTTGAATTAGAATAGAACCTAGGGCTGGACATGTTGGTTCACGCCAGCACTTTGGGAAGCTGATGTGGGTGGATCACTTGAGTTTAGGAGTTTGAGACCAGCCTGGCCAATACAGTGAAACCCCCTCTCTACTAAAATTGCAAAAAATTAGCTGGGTGTGGTGGTGGGTACCTGTAATCCCACCTACTTGGGAGGCTGAGGCAGGAGAATCACTTGAACCCAGGAGGCAGAGGTTGCAGCAAGCTGAGATCACACCACTACACTCTAGCCTGGGCAACAAGAGCCTTAAAATAAAAAAGCCGGGTATGGTGGCGGGCACCTGTAATCCCAGGCAGGAAAATCGCTTGAACCCGGGAGGCAGAGGCTGCAGTTAGCCAAGATTGCGCCATTGGACTCCAGGCTGGGCCACAAGAGAGAACTCCATCTCCAGAAGAAAGAACGTAGAAGTGTTTACTTCTCCTTGCTTTGTCTGAGATTCACAGGTTAAGTGACTTGCCCAACACAGGTTGTTGTTATCTTGGGCAGGGTATCTTGGGCAGGATATCTTGGACAAATTGAGACTTGACACCTGGCTTCCAGAGTACTTATTTAGAGTCCCCTTTGCACCCTACTGCCTGAGCCTGGAAGTTCTAGATGAGTTTGAACAACATAGTGAGGCCCTGTCTCTACAAAAAATACAAAAAATAGCCAGGCATGGCAGCATGTACTTGTAGTTCTAGCTATTCAGGAGGCTGAGGTGGGAGGATCGCTTCAGCCTGGGAGGTTGAGGCTGCAGTGAGTTGTGATCACGCTACTGTACTGCAGAGAGGGCCACAGAGCCAGACCCTCTCTCTCTCTCAAAAAAAAAAGGGTTAAAAGTATATCTTCTTTTTAAAAAATAGAAGGCCAATATAGATATAACAGAAATTGTCATATTATCAGATTCTTTTCTGCACTCAGCCCTAACAAAACATGCTGTCTTCAACTTTACTTAGTTGAAGACAACTTTATTTAGTTGAAGAGAGAAAAAGTTCTAATTTGGGTTCCCTTTATCCAAGGAGTCTCCACTTTCACTGTGTATTGTTCAAACTGAAAAGGAGACTTTGTATTTAATCTCAGATGTCATTAAGTACTTGAAATAAATTAGATTTCTAGTTAAATTAAGAGCTGCTTCAAGTTCTTAATTAGTAGTACATTCAATAGTCAGGAATACACGCTGTTGTTGTTGAGACGGAGTTTTGCTCTTGTTGCCCAGGCTGGAGTGCAGTGGCACGATCTTGGCTCACTGCAACCTCTGCCTCCTGGGTTCAAGCGATTCTACTGCCTCAGCCTCCTGAGTAGCTGGGATTACAGGCATGAGCCACCATGCCCAGCTAATTTTGTATTTTTAGGTGAGGTGGGGTTTCTCCATGTTGGAAATGGCTGGTTTTGAACTCTCGGCCTTAGGTGATCCGCCTGCCTCAACCTCCCAAAGTGCTGGGATTACATGCGTAAGCCCCCATGCCTGACCAGGATACACACTTAATTTCATGGTCACCTGTTTTCATGAAGCCATTTTCCAGATATATAAAATCTCTAATTTTCACAAAACCAATATATAGAGTATGTGGCTACTGTCTTTTTTCTTTTTTTGAGACAAGGCTTCCCTCTGTTGCCCAGGCTGGAGTGCAATGGCATGAACACGGCTCACTGCAGCCTCGACCTTCCAGACTCAAGGGATCCTCCCACCTCAGCCTCGAGTATCTGGGACCACAGGTGTGTGCCCACAGCCTGGCTCATTTTTAGTTTTTTGTAGAGACGGGGGATCTTGCCATATTGTCTGGTTGGGTCCAGAACTCCTGGGCTCAAGTAATCTGCTGGCCTCAGCCTTCTAAAGTGCTGGGGTTACAGGTGTGAGCCACCGTGCCCTGCTTGTCTTCTTTTTCAAGTTGGTCAGTTCTCCTTGCAATGAATGCCTTTCCCCTTTCATTTGAACACCTGAGGAGTTATTGACAGAACATTTCCATTTCTTTCTCTTTTTTTTTTTTTCCTGAGATGGAGTCTCTGTCACCCAGGCTGAAGTGCAGTGGCTCGATCTCGGCTCACTGTCACCTCGGCCTCCTGGGTTCAAGCGATTCTCCTTCCTCAGTCTTCTGAGTAGCTGGGATTATAGGTGCCCACCACCATGCCCAGCTAATTTTTGTATTTTTTAGTAGAAACAGGGTTTTCACCATATTGGCCAGGCTGGTCTCAAACTCCTAACCTCAGTTGATCCACCCACCTCGGCCTCCCAAAGTGCTGGGATTATAGACATGAGCCACCGCGCCCGGCCTGTCCATGGATTTTTTAAAAAATGTGCTTTGAGCAATCTAAAACGAAAGCAGTCTGCCTAAAATTTATATTCATATATTTCTACTATATTGTAGATGTTGATTTTGTGGAGCTATGATTTAATAAGATATTTTACCAGTAATAAGACGTTTTATAATTTTGTATATTGTTATTTTCTAAAAAGTTTAGTTATTTAAGTGCAAATGCAAAGGACAGGAGTGATCATATTGAAGCACTAGGAAAAGACTTTGTGGGTAAAAATTCGACCTCAAATATGCAAATATTTAACTTCCCATGTGGAAATAATGTCTTTTTACAAAAGAAAAATGAACATATTTGTTTGCATGGTGTTCTTATACACGCATGCATGCGCGCGCGCGCACACACACACACACACACACACACACACGCCTTTAGAAATGGTAACCAGGCCGGCTCACACCAGTAATCCCAGCACTTTGGGAGGCCAAGGTGGGTGGATCACCTGAGGTCAGGAGTTTGAGACCAGCCTGGCCAACATGGTGAAACCCTGTCTCTACTAAAAATACAGAAATCAGCTGTGTGTGGTGGCATGCACTTGTAATCCCAGCTACTCGGGAGGCTGAGACAGGGGATTGCTCGAACCTGGGAGGTGGAGGTTGCAGTGAGCCTAGATTACACCATTCTTCTCCAGCCTGGGCGACAGAGAAGACTGTCTCCAAAAAAAAAAAAGAAAAGAAAAAAAAGAATATGGTAACCAATCTATATTCTTTTTAGGTGATCTTTGAAAAGCAAAAGCAAATCTATCTGCAAACACATCTAGGTGTGGGGCAAGAGTGTGTGAAAATGGGACATTAAATAAGATTGATTGATGGAAAAAGTGATGTAGAATGTAGGCAAAATTCCTTCCACAATTTTGATGAAAGTTATTTTAATTTGTCTCATCATTCAGCTTAATAAGAAATAAAATTGAAAATAATTTACTTTGTCCTGGTATTTACATTTTACTAACTCCATATGTGTAGAAGTGTAAGGGATTTTTAGAAGAGAAACAAGGTTAAGACTTTTAAGCCTGAATTTGGATAAAAGATGAATCTTCAAAAGTATTGATAATTTTGGAAAATAATTTTTAAGAAAGGCATGACAGCCAGTGATTATCTAGTTAGGCAATTTGTTGCCAGGGATTGTGAAGCTTTACTATAAAAACTATAGGATGAGTGATGAATCCTTGATGCTGAGATTTTGTTCGTCTTCTTTTTTAATAGGTGGACATTGTACCACTGATTACCAAAGCAGACACAATTTCTAAAAATGATTTACAGACGTTTAAGAGTAAGATAATGAGTGAATTGATTAGCAATGGCATCCAGATATATCAGCTCCCAACAGATGAAGAAACTGCTGCTCAAGCGAACTCCTCAGTTAATGTAAGTTTCAGTAACAATATCTGACAAAGAAGCTATAAATGAGTGTTTATCCAGAATCTAGTGTGAGAATTTTTACATTTTCTTTATTTTGAAAAGCGTCTGCTGAGAATTGATTATTTGTAAGCAGATTTATTTAAATTTAATTGAAACACCGTGTTCCTCAAGGATATTGGCCTATAATTTTCTTCTTGGAAGTATATTTTCTTGCTTTGATATCAAGGGGAGGCTGCCTCATAAAATGACTCTGAAGGTGTTACCTCTT
>NW_020260184.1:0-4335 GCF_003255815.1 Theropithecus gelada
AAACTGGAAAGAAGCTTTCTGAGAAACTGCTTTGTGATGTGTGACTTAAACTCACAGAGTTACCTCTGTGTTTCGTGGATCTGTTTGCTAGCCTTATTTCTGTGGAATCTGAGAACAGATATTTCAGATCCCTTTGAAGACTCTAGGGCCAAAGGAAATATCCTCCCATAACAAAGAAAAAGAAGCTTTCTGAGAAACTTCTTTGTTTTCTGTGAAATCATCTCACAGACTTACAGCTTTCCCCTCAAGAAGCCTTTCGCTAAGACAGTTCTTCTGGAATTTGCAAAGTGATATGTGAAGCCCGTAGAGGGCTATAGTGAAAAAGGAAATATCCTCCGATGAAATCTGGAAAGAAGCTTTCTGAGAAACTGCTTAGTGTTCTATTAATTCATCTCACAGAGTTACAGCTTTCCCCTCAAGAAGCATCTCGCTAAGCCTGTTCTTGTGGAATTCGCAAAGTGATATTTGGAAGCCCATAAAGCGCTATGGTGAAAAAGGATATATCCTCCGATGAAATCTGGAAAGAAGCTTTCTGAGAAACTGCTTTGTGATGTGTGATTTCCACTCACAGAGTTCCATCTTCATTTCGTGGATCTCTTTGCTAGCCTTATTTCTGTGGAATCGGAGAACAGATATTTCGCATCCCTTTGAAGACTCTAGGGCCAAAGGAAATATCCTCCGATAACAAAGAGAAAGAAGATTTCTGAGAAAGTTCTTTGTGTTCTGTGAAATCATCTCACAGAGTTACAGCTTTCCCCCAAGAAACCTTCGCTAAGACATGGTTGTGTAATTTGCAAAGTGATATGGGGATGCCCATAGAGGGCTATGGTGAAAAACTAAATATCCTCCGATGAAATCTGGAGAGAAGCTTTCTGAGAAACGGCTTAGTGTTCTGTTAATTCATCTCACAGAGTTACACCTTTCCCCCCAAGAATCCGCTCGCTACGCCTGTTCTTGTGGAATTCGCAAAGTGATATTTGAAAGCCCATAGAGGGCTATGGTGAAAAAGAAGATATCCTCAGAGAAAAACTGGAAAGAAGCTTTCTGAGACTCTGCTTTGAGATGTGTGACTTCCACTCACATAGTTACATCTGTATTTCGTGGATCTCTTTGCTAGCCTTATTTCTCTGGAATCTGAGAACAGATAATTCGGATCCCTTTGAAGAATCTAGGGCCTAAGGAAATATCCTCCGATAACAAAGAGAAAGAAGCTCTCTGAGAAACTTCCTTGTGTTCTGTGAAATCATCTCACAGAGTTACAGCTTTCCCCTCAAGAAGCCTTTCGCTGAGACAGTTCTTGTGGAATATGAAAAGTGATATTTGGAAGCCCTTAGAGTGCTATGGTGAAAAAGGAAATATCCTCCGATGAAATCTGGAAAGAAGCTTTCTGAGAAACTGCTTAGTGTTCTGTTAATTCATCTCACAGTGTTACAGCATTCCCCTCAAGAAGCCGCTCGCTAAGCCAGTTCTTGTGGAATTCGCAAAGTGATATTTGGAAGCCCTTAGAGGGCTATGGTGAAAAAGAAAATATCCTCAGAGAAAAACTGGAAAGAAGCTTTCTGAGAATCTTCTTTGTGTTCTGTGAAATCATCTCACAGAGTTACAGCTTTCCCCTCATGAAGCCTTTCGCTAAGACAGTTGTTGTGGAATTTGCAAAGTGATATTTGGACGCCCATAGAGGGCGCTGGCGAAAAAGGAAATATCCTCCCATGAAAACTGGAAAGAAGCTTTCTGAGAAACTGCTTAGTGTTCTGTTAATTCATCTCACGGAGGTACAGATTTCCCCTCAAGAAGCCGCTCCATAAGCCTGTTATTGGGGAATTCGCAAAGTGATATTTGGAAGCCCATAGAGGGCTATGGTGAAAAAGAAAATATCCTCAGAGAAAAACTGGAAAGAAGCTTTCTGAGAAACTGCTTTGTGACGTGTGACTTGCACTCAAAGAGTTACATCTGTATTTCGTGGATCTCTTTGCTAGCCCTATTTCTGTGGAATTAGAGAACAGATATTTCAGATCCCTTTGAAGACTCTAGGGCCAAAGTAAATAACCTCCGATAACAAAGAGAAAGAAGCTTTCTGAGAAACTTCTTTGTGTTCTGTGAAATCATCTCTCAGAGTTAAAGCTTTCCCCTGAAGAAGCCTTTCGCTAAGACAGTTCTTGTGGAATTTGAAAAGTGATATTTGGAAGCCCATAGAGGGCTACGCTGAAAAAGGAAATATCCTCCGATGAAATCTGGAAAGAAGCTTTCTGAGAAACTGCGTAGTGTTCTGTTAATTCATCTCATAGTGTTACACATTTTCCCTCAAGAAGCCGCTCGCTAAGTCTGTTGTTGTGGATTTCGCAAAGTGATATTTGGAAGCCCATAGAGGTCTATGGTGAAAGAGGAAATATCTTCCGATGAAATCTGGAAAGAAGCTTTCTGAGAAACTGCTTTGTCAAGTGTGACTTCCACTCACAGAGTTACATCTGTATTTCCTGGATCACTATGCTAGCCTTATTTCTGTGGAATCTGAGAACAGATATTTCGGATCCCTTGGAAGACTAGAGGGCCAAAGGAAATATCCTCCGATAACAAAGGGAAAGAATCTTTCTGAGAAACTTCTTTGTGTTCTGTGAAATCATCTCACAGAGTTACAGCTTTCCCCTCAAGAAGCCTTTTGCTAAGACAGTTCTTGTGCAATTTGTAAAGTAATATTTGGAAACCCATAGAGGACTATGGTGAAAAAGGAAATATCCTCAGATGAAATCTGGAAAGATGTTTTCTCAGAAACTGCTTAGTGTTCTGTTAATTCATCTCACAGAGTTACAGCTTCCCCTGAAGGAGCCCCTCTCTAAGCCTGTTCTTGTGGCATTCGTAAAGTGATATTTGGAAGCCCATAGAGGGTTTTGGTGAAAAAGAACATATCCTCATAGAAAAACTGGAAAGAAGGTTTCTGAGAAACTGCTTTGTACTGTGTGACTTCCACTCACAGAGTTACATCTGTATTTCGTGGATCTCTTTGATAGCCTTATTTCTGTGGAATCTGAGAACAGATATTTCGGATCCCTTTGAAGACTACAGGGCCAAAGGAAATATACTCCGATAACAAAGTGAAATAAGCTTTCCGACAAACTTCTTTTCGGTCTGTGAAATCATCTCAAAGAGTTACAGCAATCCCCTCAAGAACCCTTTCGCTAATACAGTTCTTGTGGAATTTGCAAAGTGGTATTTGGAAGCCCATAGAGAGCTATGGTGTAAAAGGAAATATCCTCAGATGAAATCTGGAAAGAAGCTTACTGAAAAATTGCTTAGTGTTCTGTTGATTCATCTCACAGAGTTACAACTTTCTCCTCAAGAAGTCGCTCACTAAGCATGTTCTTGTGGAATTCGCAGAGAGATATTTGTAAGCCCATAGAGGGCTATGGTGAAAGAGGAAATATCCTCAGCGAAAAACTGGAAAGAAGCTTCCTAAGAAACTGCTTTGTGATGTGAGACTCCTCTCACAGAGTTACATCTGTATTTCGTGGATCTCTTTGCTAGCCTTATTTCTGTAGAATCTGAGAACAGATATTTCGGATCCCTTTGAAGACTATAGGGCCAAAGGAAATATCCTCCGATAACAAAGAGAAAGAAGCTTTCTGAGAAACTTATTTGTGTTCTGTGAAATCATCTCACAGAGATACAGCTTTCCCCTCAAGAAGCCTTTCACTAAGACAGTTCTTGTGGAATTGGCAAAGTGATATTTGGAAGATCATAGAGGGCACTGGTGAAAAAGGAAATATCCTCAGATGAAATCTGGAAAGAAGCTTTCTGAGAAACTGCTTAGTGTTCTGTTAATTCATCTCACAGAGTTACATCTCTGTTTCGTGGATCTCTTTGCTAGGATTATTTCTGTTGAATCTGAGAACAGATATTTTGGATCCCTTTGAAGACTCTAGGGCCAAAGGAAATATCCTCCGATAACAAACAAAAAGAATCTTTCTGAGAAACTACTTTGTGTTCTGTGATATCATCTCACAGAGTTGCAGCTTTCCCCACAAGAAGCCTTTCGCTAAGACAGTTCTCGTGGAATGAGAAAAGTGATATTTGGAATCCCCTAGAGGTCTACGGTGAAAAAGGAAATATCCTCCGATGAAATCTGGAAAGAAGCTTTCTGAGAAACTGCTTAGTGTTCTCTTAATTCATCTCACAGAGTTACAGCTTTCCCCCCAACAAAGCCGCTCGCTAAGCCTGTTCTTGTGGAATTCGCAAAGTGATATTTTGGAAGCCCATAGAGGTCTATGGTGAAAAAGAAAATATCCTCGGGGAAAAACTGGAAAGAAGCTTTCTGAGAAACTGCTTTGTGATGTGTGACTT
>NW_020260185.1:0-4332 GCF_003255815.1 Theropithecus gelada
GTAAAAAGACCAAATCTACGTCTGATTGGGGTGCCTGAAAGTGAGGGAGAAAATGGAACCAAGTTGGAAAACACTCTTCAGGATATCATCCAGGAGAACTTCCCCAACCTAGTAGGGCAGGCCAACATTCAAATCCAGGAAATACAGAGAACGCCACAAAGATACTCCTCGAGAAGAGCAACTCCAAGACACATAATTGCCAGATTCACCAAAGTTGAAATGAAGGAAAAAATCTTAAGGGCAGCCAGAGAGAAAGGTCGGGTTACCCACAAAGGGAAGCCCATCAGACTCACAGCAGATCTCTCGGCAGAAACTCTACAAGCCAGAAGAGAGTGGGGGCCAATATTCAACATTCTTAAAGAAAAGAATTTTAAACCCAGAATTTCATATCCAGCCAAACTAAGTTTCATAAGTGAAGGAGAAATAAAATCCTTTACAGATAAGCAAATGCTTAGAGATTTTGTCACCACTAGGCCTGCCTTACAAGAGACCCTGAAGGAAGCACTCAACATGGAAAGGAACAACCGGTACCAGCCATTGCAAAAACATGCCAAAATGTAAAGACCATCGAGGCTAGGAAGAAACTGCATCAACTAACGAGCAAAATAACCAGTTAATATCATAATGGCAGGATCAAGTTCACACATAACAATCTTAACCTTAAATGTAAATGGACTAAATGCTCCAATGAAAAGACACAGACTGGCAAACTGGATAAAGAGTCAAGACCCATCAGTCTGCTGTATTCAGGAGACCCATCTCACACGCAGAGACATACATAGGCTCAAAATAAAGGGATGGAGGAAGATTTACCAAGCAAATGGAGAACAAAAAAAAGCAGGGGTTGCAATCCTAGTCTCTGATAAAACAGACTTTAAACCATCAAAGATCAAAAGAGACAAAGAAGGCCATTACATAATGGTAAAGGGATCAATTCAACAGGAAGAGCTAACTATCCTAAATATATATGCACCCAATACAGGAGCACCCAGATTCATAAAGCAAGTCCTTAGAGACTTACAAAGAGACTTAGACTCCCATACAATAATAATGGGAGACTTCAACACTCCACTGTCAACATTAGACAGATCAACAAGACAGAAAGTTAACAAGGATATCCAGGAATTGAACTCATCTCTGCAGCAAGGAGACCTAATAGACATCTATAGAACTCTCCACCCCAAATCGACAGAATATACATTCTTCTCAGCACCACATCGTACTTACTCCAAAATTGACCATATAATTGGAAGTAAAGCACTCCTCAGCAAATGTACAAGAACAGAAATTATAACAAACTGTCTCTCAGACCACAGTGCAATCAAACTAGAACTCAGGACTAAGAAACTCAATCAAAACCGCTCAACTACATGGAAACTGAACAACCTGCTCCTGAATGACTACTGGGTACATAATGAAATGAAGGCAGAAATAAAGATGTTCTTTGAAACCAATGAGAACAAAGATACAACATACCAGAATCTCTGGGACACATTTAAAGCAGTGTGTAGAGGGAAATTTATAGCACTAAATGCCCACAAGAGAAAGCAGGAAAGATCAAAAATTGACACTCTAACATCGCAATTAAAAGAACTAGAGAAGCAAGAGCAAACACATTCGAAAGCTAACAGAAGGCTAGAAATAACTAAGATCAGAGCAGAACTGAAGGAGATAGAGACACAAAAAACCCTCCAAAAAATCAATGAATCCAGGAGTTGGTTTTTTGAAAAGATCAACAAAATTGACAGACCACTAGCAAGACTAATAAAGAAGAAAAGAGAGAAGAATCAAATCGACGCAATTAAAAATGATAAAGGGGATATCACCACCGACCCCACAGAAATACAAACTACCATCAGAGAATACTATAAACACCTCTACGCAAATAAACTGGAAAACCTAGAAGAAATGGATAATTTCCTGGACACTTACACTCTTCCAAGACTAAACCAGGAAGAAGTTGAATCCCTGAATAGACCAATAGTAGGCTCTGAAATTGAGGCAATAATTAATAGCCTACCAACCAAAAAAAGTCCAGGACCAGATGGATTCACAGCTGAATTCTACCAGAGGTATAAGGAGGAGTTGGTACCATTCCTTCTGAAACTATTCCAATCAATAGAAAAAGAGGGAATCCTCCCTAACTCATTTTATGAGGCCAACATCATCCTGATACCAAAGCCTGGCAGAGACACAACAAAAAAAGAGAATTTTAGACCAATATCCCTGATGAACATCGATGCAAAAATCCTCAATAAAATACTGGCAAACCGGATTCAACAACACATCAAAAAGCTTATCCACCATGATCAAGTGGGCTTCATCCCTGGGATGCAAGGCTGGTTCAACATTCGCAAATCAATAAACATAATCCAGCATATAAACAGAACCAAAGACAAGAACCACATGATTATCTCAATAGATGCAGAAAAGGCTTTTGACAAAATTCAACAGCCCTTCATGCTAAAAACGCTCAATAAATTCGGTATTGATGGAACGTACCTCAAAATAATAAGAGCTATTTATGACAAACCCACAGCCAATATCATACTGAATGGGCAAAAACTGGAAAAATTCCCTTTGAAAACTGGCACAAGACAGGGATGCCCTCTCTCACCACTCCTATTCAACATAGTGTTGGAAGTTCTGGCTAGGGCAATTAGGCAAGAGAAAGAAATCAGGGGTATTCAGTTAGGAAAAGAAGAAGTCAAATTGTCCCTGTTTGCAGATGACATGATTGTATATTTAGAAAACCCCATTGTCTCAGCCCAAAATCTCCTTAAGCTGATAAGCAACTTCAGCAAAGTCTCAGGATACAAAATTAATGTGCAAAAATCACAAGCATTCTTATACACCAGTAACAGACAAACAGAGAGCCAAATCAGGAATGAACTTCCATTCACAATTGCTTCAAAGAGAATCAAATACCTATGAATCCAACTTACAAGGGATGTAAAGGACCTCTTCAAGGAGAACTACAAACCACTGCTCAGTGAAATAAAAGAGGACACAAACAAATGGAAGAACATACCATGCTCATGGATAGGAAGAATCAATATCGTGAAAATGGCCATACTGCCCAAGGTAATTTATAGATTCAATGCCATCCCCATCAAGCTACCAATGAGTTTCTTCACAGAATTGGAAAAAACTGCTTTAAAGTTCATATGGAACCAAAAAAGAGCCCGCATCTCCAAGACAATCCTAAGTCAAAAGAACAAAGCTGGAGGCATCACGCTACCTGACTTCAAACTATACTACAAGGCTACAGTAACCAAAACAGCATGGTACTGGTACCAAAACAGAGATATAGACCAATGGAACAGAACAGAGTCCTCAGAAATAATACCACACATCTACAGCCATCTGATCTTTGACAAACCTGAGAAAAACAAGAAATGGGGAAAGGATTCCCTATTTAATAAATGGTGCTGGGAAAATTGGCTAGCCATAAGTAGAAAGCTGAAACTGGATCCTTTCCTTACTCCTTATACGAAAATTAATTCAAGATGGATTAGAGACTTAAATGTTAGACCTAATACCATAAAAATCCTAGAGGAAAATCTAGGTAGTACCATTCAGGACATAGGCATGGGCAAAGACTTCATGTCTAAAACACCAAAAGCAACGGCAGCAAAAGCCAAAATTGACAAATGGGATCTCATTAAACTAAAGAGCTTCTGCACAGCAAAAGAAACTACCATCAGAGTGAACAGGCAACCTACAGAATGGGAGAAAATTTTTGCAATCTACTCATCTGACAAAGGGCTAATATCCAGAACCTACAAAGAACTCCAACAAATTTACAAGAAAAAAACAAACAACCCCATCAAAAAGTGGGCAAAGGATATGAACAGACATTTCTCAAAAGAAGACATTCATACAGCCAACAGACACATGAAAAAATGCTCATCATCACTGGCCATCAGAGAAATGCAAATCAAAACCACAATGAGATACCATCTCACACCAGTTAGAATGGCGATCATTAAAAAGTCAGGAACAACAGGTGCTGGAGAGGATGTGGAGAAATAGGAACACTTTTACACTGTTGGTGGGATTGTAAACTAGTTCAACCATTATGGAAAACAGTATGGCGATTCCTCAAGGATCTAGAACTAGATGTACCATATGACCCAGCCATCCCATTACTGGGGATATACCCAAAGGATTATAAATTATGCTGCTATAAAGACACATGCACACGTATGTTTATTGCAGCACTATTCACAATAGCGAAGACTTGGAATCAACCCAAATGTCCATCAGTGACAGATTGGATTAAGAAAATGTGGCACATATACACCATGGAATACTATGCAGCCATAAAAA
>NW_020260186.1:0-4331 GCF_003255815.1 Theropithecus gelada
TTCTCTTTGTTCTCGGAGGATATTTCCTTTGGCCCTATAGTCTTCAAAGGGATCCGAAATATCTGTTCTCAGATTCCACAGAAATAAAGCTAGCAAAGAGATCCACGAAATACAGATGTAACTCTGTGAGATGAATTAACAGAACACTAAGCAGTTTCTCAGAAAGCTTCTTCCCAGATTTCATCCTAGGGTATTTCCTTTTTCACCATAGCCCTCTATGGGTTTCCAAATATCACTTTGCAAATTCCAGAAGAACTGTCTTAGCCAAAGGCTTCTTGAGGGGAAAACTGTAACTCTGTGAGATGATTTCACAGAACACAAAGAAGTTTCTCAGAAAGCTTCTTCCTCTTATTTAAAGGAGGATATTTCCTTTGGCCCTATGGTCTTCAACGGGATCCGAAATATCTGTCCTCAGATTCCACAGAAATAAGGCTTGCAAAGGGATCCACGAAATACAGATGTAACTCTGCGAGTGGAAGTCACACATCACAAAGCAGTTTCTCAGAAAGCTTCTTTCCAGGTATTCTCTGACGATATTTTCTTTTTTAACATAGCCCACCATGGGCTTCCAAATATCACGTTGCGAATTCCACAAGAACAGGCGTAGCGAGCGGCTTCTTGAAGGGAAAGCTGTAACTGTGTGAGATGAATTCACAGAACACAAAGAAGTTTTTCAGAAAGGTTCTTTCTCTTTGTCATCGGAGAATACTTCCTTTGGCCCTATAATCTTCCAAGGGATCCGAAATATCTGTTCTCAGATTCCACAGAAATAAGACAGGCAAAGAGATACACGAAATACAGATGCAACTCTGTGAGTGGAAGTCACACATCACAAAGCAGTTTCTCAGAAAGCGTCTTTCCAGTTTTTCTCTGAGAATATTTTCTTTTTCACAATAGCCCTCTATGGGCTTCCAAATATCACTTTGCGAATTTAACAAGAACAGGCTTAGCGAGTGGCTTCTTGAGGGGAGAGCTGTAACTCTGTGAGATGAATTAACAGAACACTAAGCAGTTTCTCAGAAAGTTTCTTTCCAGATTGCATCTGAGGATATTTCCTTTTACAGCATAGCACTCTATGGGCTTCCAAATATCACTTTGCAAATTACACAAGAATTGTCTTAGCTGAAGGCTTCTTGAGGGGAAAGTTGTAACTCTGTGAGTTGATTTCACAGAACACAGAGAATTTTCTCAGAAAGCTTTTTTTTTTTTATCGGAGGATATTTCCTTTGCCCGTATAGTCTTCAAAGGGATCAGATATATCTGTTCTCAGATTCCACAGAAATAAAGCGAGTAAAGATATCCACGAAATACAGATGTAACTCTGTGAGTGGAAGTCACACTTCACAAAGCAGATTCTCAGAAAGTTTGTTTCCAGTTTTTCTCTGAGGATATTTTCTTTTTCACCAAGCCCTCTAGGGGCTTCCAAATATCATTTTGCAAATTCCACAAGAACTGTCCTAGCCGAAGGCTTCTTGAGGGGAAAGCTGTAACACTGTGAGATGAATTCACAGACAACTAATCAGTCTCTCAGAAAGCTTCTTTCCAGATTTCATCCTAGGATATTTCCTTTTTCACCGTAGCCCTCTATGGGCTTCCAAATATCACTTTGCATATTCCAAAAGAACTGTCTTAGCGGAAGGCTTCTTGAGGGGAAAGCTGTATCTCTGTGAGATGATTTCACAGAACACAAAGAAGTTTCTCAGAAAGCTTCTTTCTCTTTGTTGTCGGAGGACATTTCCTTTGGCCCTATAGTCTTCAACGGTATTGAAATATCTGTTCTCAGATTCCACAGAAATAAGCCTAGCAAAGAGATCCAGGAAATACAGATGTAATTCTGTGAGTGGAAGTCACATATCACAAAGCAGTTTCTCAGAAAGCTTCTTTCCAGTTTTTCTCTGAGGATATTTTCTTTTTCACCACAGCCCTCTATGGGCTTCCAAATATAATTTTGGAAGTTCCACAAGAACAGACTTAATGAGCGGCTTCTTTAGGGGAAAGCTGTAACCCTGTGAGATGAATGCACAGAACACTAAGCAGTTTCTCAGAAACCATCTTTCCAGATTTCATCTGAGAGTATTTCCTTTTTCACCGTAGCCCTCTATGGTCCTCCAAATATCACTTTGAAAATTCCACAAGAACTGTCTCAGCGGAAGGCTTCTTGAGGCGAAAGCTGTAACTCTGTGAGATGATTTCACAGAACACAAGGAAGTTTTTCAGAAAGCTTCTTTCTCTTTGTTTTCGGAGGATATTTCCTTTGGCACTATAATCTTCAAAGGGAACAGAAATATCTTTTCTCAGATTCCACAGAAATAAGGCTAGCAAAGAGATCCACGAAATACAGATGTAACTCTGTGAGCGGAAGTCACACATCACAAAGCAGTTTCTCAGAAAGCGTCTTTCCAGTTTTTCTCTGAGGATATTTTCTTTTTACCATAGCCCTCTAGGGGCTTCCCAATATCACTTTGGGAATTTCACAAGAACAGGCTTACCAAGAGGCTTCTTGAGGGGAAAGCTGTAACTCTGTGAGCTGAATTCACAGAACACTAAGCAGTTTCTCAGAAAGCTTCTTTCCACATTTCATGTGAGGGTATTTCCTTTTTCAACATAGCCCTCTAAGGGCTTCCAAACATCACTTTGCAAATTCCACAAGAACTCACTTAGCGAAAGGCTTCTTGAGGGGAAAGCTGTAACTCTGTGAGATGATTTCACAGAACACAAAGAAGTTTCTCAGAAAGCTTCTTTCTCTTTGTTATGGGAAGATATTTCCTTTGGCCCTATAGTCTTCAAAGGGATCCGCAATATCTGTTCTCAGATTCCACAGAAATGAGGCTAGCAAAGACATCCACGAAATAGAGATGTAAATCTGTGAGTGGAAGTCACACATCACAAAGAAGTTTCTCAGAAAGCTTCTTTCCAGTTTTTCTCTGAGGATATTTTTATTTTCTCCATAGTCCTCTATGTGCTTCCAAATATCACTTTGCGAATTCCACAAGAACAGTCTTAGCGAGCGGGTTCTTGAGGGGAAAGCTGTAAATCCCTGAGATGAATTCACAGAATCCTAAGTAGTTTCTCAGAAAGCTTCTTTCCAGATTTCATCCTAGGATATTTCCCTTTTCACCGTAGCCCTCTATGGGCTTCCAAATATCACTTTGCAAATTCCACAGGAACTGTCTTAGCGAAAGGCTTCTTGAAGGGAAAGCTGTAACTCTGTGAGATGATTTCAGAGAACACAAAGAAGTTTCTCAGAAAGCTTCTTTCTCTTTGTTATCGGCGGATATTTCCTTTGGCCCTATAGTCTTCAAAGGGATTCGAAATATCTGATCTGAGATTTCACAGAAATAAGGCTAGCAAAGCGATCCACGAAATACAGATGTAACTCTGTGATGGAAGTCACACATCACAAAGCGGTTGCTCAGAAATCTTCTTTCCAGTTTTTCTCTGAGGATGTTTTCTTTTTCACCATAGCCCTCTATGGGCTTCCAAATATCACTTTGCGAATTCCACAAGAACAGGCTTAGCGAGCGGCTTCTTCGGGGGAAAGCTGTAACTCTGTGAGATGAATTCATAGAACACTAAGCAGTTTCTCAGAAAGCTTCTTTCCAGATTTCATCCGAGGATATTTCCTTTTTCACCATAGCCCTCTATGGGCTTCCAAATATCACTTTGCCTATTCCACAAGAACTGTCTTAGCGAAAGGCTTCTTGAGGGGAAAGCTGTAACTCTTTGAGATGATTTCACAGAACACAAAGAAGTTTCTCAGAAAGCTTCTTTCTCTTTGTTATCGGAGGATATTTCCTTTGGCCCTATAGTCTTCAAAGGGATCCGAAATATCTGTTCTCAGATTCCACAGAAATAAGGCGACCAAAGAGATCCACGAAATGCAAATGTAACTCTGTGACTGGAAGTCACACAACACAAAGCACTTTCTCAGAAAGCTTCTTTTCAGTTTTTCTCTGAGGATATTTTCTTTTTCACCATAGCCCTCTAAGGGCTTAAAAATATCACCTTGCCAATTCCACAAGAACAGTCTTAGCGAGCGGCTTCTTGAGGGGAAATCTGTAACTCTGTGAGATGATTTCACAGACCACAAAGAAGTTTCTCAGAAAGCTTCTTTCTCTTTGTTATCGGAGGATATTTCCTTTGGCCCTATAGTCTTCAAAGGGACCGGAAATAATTTTTCTCAGATTCCACAGAAATAAGGCTAGCAAAGAGATTCACGAAATACAGATGTCACTCTGTCAGTTGAATTTACAGAACATGAAGCAGTTTCTCAGAAAGCTTCTTTCCAGATTTCATCGGAGGATATTTCCTTTTTCACCATACCCCTCTAT
>NW_020260187.1:0-4327 GCF_003255815.1 Theropithecus gelada
AAAAACTCAATTTATACAATACATATGAGTTAAATCTCTTGATTGTAGCAAATTTTTCAGTATTACGTGAATGTAAGATGGCTACAGTGAACTGTTCAACATCTTTTCTTCTGTAAACAATATTTTAGTTCTTACTTATGAGCAGAAGAGAATAAAATCAGATAGAAGGCTGAGTAGTTCATGCAAAGCAGACCTACTTCAAAATGACCTCTTCATAAAGACTTCTTAAATGCTCAATATACACAGTTACCCAATTTCTTCCTCTTTGGCTCTCAAAATACTGGGTCTCAGGTATTTAGATTTCCTTGTCCAGTAAAAGGCAGAGAATCTAAGTATATCCCAGGATTTCCTACCTTACCACCTATGTAAAAATAAAGAATTATCTTCACTTAAAACAAAATCAAGAAATGGTTGATCCGAAGATGATGAGTTATCTTAATTGTTCACAGTCAGTTACAGATCCAACTCCTTGCTCTATTCTTTTTTCTCGTCTTACTACTGCACTTAGCTAGGAAAAAAAACTCAGAAAGAACCTTTATTTTAGAATTAAGTTCAGTTCCTTCAATTAAACATATGTAACATCATGCAAAATATCTCTACATTTTTCTTATTTTATAATCACCTGAAACCAAAGCCCTGGTCTCATGGCACTTGTAATTCTTCACTTTTAGCAGATATAATTAGTTGATAGTTGGTATTATATTTATTATGGAGCCTTTCCGTCTCTTCCACTAAATGGTATTTTTCTTGGAGTTAAAAAAAAAAAAAAGTGTTTTTCTTATTCACCTTTGTCTTATCCATCATGTCCAGGCAGCCCCTAACACACACCTTTTATATAGTCAATGCTTCAGCAATACATTGCTGAAGGCTGAGCTATGCTAGTGGCCCAGGAGCAATTGATTTATTTTTATTTGTATTTGTAAATTCTCAGTTCAGATTTGAGTGAGAAATAGGTAAGAGTAAAATTTGGGCACATCAAAACCTCTCTTACCAATAATGTTCAAATCTTTACTGTAGGCATGACCAAGTAGCTCATAATGACATGGACTTAAAGCAAAGTCTGATTTTACCAATTATCTTTGCTTTAGGAATCCAGTGATTATCTGGGAGTATTTTGATGGCCTTGTTTGATTATTTAGTTTTCATTTTCAAAGCCATCAGTATTATTTTTCTAGTTTAAATAATTTAAACAGCTCTAGCATAGACAATATTGTCAGAAGTAAATTGTATATTAAAAGCATTACTGGTACACTTGCATTTAAGATTCATTTGCTCAAATTATCAGGCTGGGTTACAATAGATTGTGGCTGAGGCACAGGCTGTTAAGACTGTCAAGGGCTACTTTGTCCTGAAAGTGAGTTTTAAAGTAAGCGGGGATATTTATCTACTAACAATGTGAATTGAATATATACTTTCTCATTTTGTTGCCCTATCATTCTCAGATAGTGCTTATATGTAAGCCCTGACTAGGGCATTTAACACACCAGAGAGAACTACACACTTCTACCTTCATTTTGGAGACTGGGCACATGGTAGGATACTGGAGTTCTGATATGAGCAGTCTCAAATCTGGACATCTCTCAGGTTTGGCAAATGATGAGTCTCAGGAGCTGTAATATTTTGGGCTGATCACTGGGGCTGGAACAAATTAAGAGACCTCATTCTTTTCTGGCAAGTGGAGAAGCCTATTGGAGTTTTACATATTTTGAAGACATTATCTAGCCTTATTCAAATACCTTAAGTGCTTTTTTTCCTACCAGCATACATTTTAAGCAACAGATCTAACACAGGCAGTTAATGCAACAGCTCTAAAGAAATATTCTCATATAATCAATTGAATCTATTTCAGTTGACCACTCAATTACTGCCAATACACACATTAAACCATTGCTTCGAGGTAATTTGTTTTATAATTATTTGGTGTGGTTAAATTAATTACCTGGAAGCGTTACAAAGTACATTCTCTTTTTTTTCCTTTTTGCCAGACACGAAAGGTGATTTGCAAGCATTATGTTTCATGCGTTCTCCTCGTGTCTTCTCCTACTACATATTCCTTTCATCCTTTTTTCCCACCTGCTCCTCCAGCCCCATTGTGTGTGTTCACTATGGTGTAACATACTGGCATTGTTGCCCAGGTTTCCTAAGATCTGTGCTTATCAATGCTCTTCACTGGTTGACTGCTCAAGTAGTTGACTTCTACCAATCATTCTGTCCTTGGCCTTAAAATTGTTTCTTCAAGAAAATCTTCCCCAACTTCTAAAACTAGGTTAAGGGACTCAGTTACATGAAAATACTCTCGTGTTAATGATGTATATTTACTTAATTTTTCTCTTATCACTAGATAAGGTCTATGTGAATAGGAACTTAACCCACATTGCTCTGAGATCTGTGCCCCAAAACAACTACCACAATGGCGGTGGTAGCAGCACCATTCCTTTCTGTAGAACTGACATCGAGCATATGATGACAGCACTGAATTCCTGCCTATTCCTTTGAGACAGTAGCAGCTGTGTCAGATCTTATACAACTATCGTTATGGAGCAATGACCATGATAGTAACCCAAACTATCTTGGGCAAGTAACCTTAATATCAAAGATTTTTAGAGTCCTGTGTTGCTCTATATGTGTTGACAGACCCACATGTGTTGCTATTATACTGGCAAAGAACAGCAAGTCTTACTAAGTTCTCATTTGTGAGTGAAAACATATGCATTCCTAGGGAATTTTGAAGATGTTTGTGGAAGCAGAATCTTTCAAAGTCTATATGTTCTTATAAGTCTAAGAAGTGGTAGCAGTGAGAAGTTTTGGGAAATTCAGGAAAAGGGAATTTTCTCTGGTATATATTTTTGCTACAGCTGCCATAAAAACTATCACAATCACAGATTGGGTAGCTAAAGCAACAGAAATGTAGTTTCTCTCAGTTCTGGAGGCTAGAAGTACAAGATTAAGATATCAGCAGGTTTGGTTTCTTCTGCGGCTCCTCACCTTGGCTTGCAGATGGCTACCTTCTCACTGTATCTTCATATGGCCTTTTCTCTCTGAGTAAATATCACTGGTACATCTTCACTTTCTTATAAAAAACATCAATCATATTGAATCAGAGCCCCACCCTTAAGACATCATTTGAATATAATTCTCTTTCTTTGTTTTTGTTTTTGTTTTTTTTTTTGAGATGGAGTCTCGCTCTGTCGCCCAGGCTGGAGTGCAGTGACACAATCTCGACTCACTGTAAGCTCCACCTCCTGGGTTCACGCCATTTCCCTGCCTCAGCCTCCTGAGGAGCTGGGAATACAGGTGCCCACCACCAGGCCTGGCTAAGTTATTGTATTTTTAGTAGAGATGGGGTTTCACTGTGGTCTCGATCTCCTGACCTTGTGATCCACCTGTCTTGACCTCCCAAAGCTCCTGGCCGAATTTAATTATGTTTCTAAAGGCCCTATCTCCA
The DNA here is from genome assembly GCF_003255815.1 of Theropithecus gelada. Taxonomy (NCBI): domain Eukaryota; kingdom Metazoa; phylum Chordata; class Mammalia; order Primates; family Cercopithecidae; genus Theropithecus; species Theropithecus gelada. Next base: position 3,446 of record NW_020260187.1, read on the forward strand.
AACACAGTCACACTGAACAATAGGGATTCAACTTATAAACTTGGAGAAAACATACTTTACTCCGTCACATCTAGTAATTGCTGGGATAATCTGTTTACATGGATTTCTGCTGTTTCAAAAGAGTGATCTTTAATGTTGCTGCATTTTGTTCTTTTATAGGTATAGATTCATACATATGTAGTACATATGTTTATATCAAATATGCATAAAGATTTATGTGTGTGTTTCTATCTGTCTATGTGTCTGCCTATCTATCTATCTATTTAATGATTCTGACCTGGACCTGAAAATAATGTCTGTATTTTGCTGTTAATATACATAGCCAAAACAAGACCCATTGATCTGTTGCCTAAAAGAAACACTTCACGTGTTAAGACACATATAGACTGAAATAAAGGAATGTGTGATGGTTAATACTGAGTGTCAACTTGATTGGATTGAAGGATGGAAAATTTTGATGTTGGGTGTGTCTGTAAGGGTATTGCCAAAGGAGATAAACATTTGAGTCAGTTGGTTGGGAAAGGCAGACCAACCCTTAATCTGGGTGAGCGCCATCTAATCAGTTGTGAGCATGGTCAGAAACTAAAGCAGGCAGAAAAATGTGAGAAGACTAGACTGGCTTAGCTTCCCAGCCTACATCTTTCTCTAATGCTAGATGCTTCCTGCCCTCAAACATCAAACTCCAAATTCTTCAACTTTGGAACTCAGACTGGCTTCCTTGTTCCTCAGCTTGCAGATGGCCTATTGTGGGACCTTGTGATACTGTGAGTTAATCCTCCTTAATAAACTCCCCTTCATATACATATGTGTGTGTGTGTGTGTATGTGTGTGTGTATGTGTCCTATTAATTCTGTCTATTGGTTCTGTCTCTCTAGAGAACCC
>NW_020260188.1:0-4327 GCF_003255815.1 Theropithecus gelada
GTGTGTGCATGTGTGTTGTGTGGTAGGTGTGTGGTGTGTGTGTGCATTCCTGTGAAAGTTTGTGCACGTGTGTCTGCATGCATGTGCATGTGCGTGCCTGTGCATGTGCGGCATATGGCATGTGTGTGGTAGATGTGGGCAGTGTGTTGGTCACAGGGAGTGAAGGTGGAGGCTGCGGTCTAGCAGCAGAGAAACAGACGGGCAGTTTTCTCTAAAGTGTGGGAAATGACATGGGGGCTGTGTGGCCTCAGAGGTGGGTGGGGGTCATTGGGGAGCTGGATCAATAATCTGGACATTTGGGGAGATGTCTTGGGGGCCAGGTGCCCAAGCTGCATCTTCGACGATGAGGAAGACAGGAGAGGAAATGGGGAGGGGCGTCTCAGGAGAGGGCGTGGCCTGAGCCAAGGAGTTCGGGTGGTAGCTTCCAGAAGGGCAGAGGCCATGACACTGAGGCCCATGGCTGAGTGACGGAGGGCACTGGAGTCCAAGGCCCCGGGTGTGAGTCCCTGGGACACTAAGATTTCATTTCCTCATGTGCCAAATGAAGAAAATATAGGATTTACCCCTCAGGCAATTATTGGGAAGATTAAATGTTAATTTTAGTGACAATGTAAAGCCTAAATGCTTTTGTGATTAATTAATTCATTATGTGTGGAGAACCTCCTGGGTGCCAGGAACATGGCACTCCAGCCACAAACAGAAGCTGGCCCGCCCTCTTCCAGCAGCCCTTGCCCAACACACCCCTCCTCCGAAACCAGCCGGGCCAGGCACAGGCGCCCGTGAAAGCTGCACCCCGAGCCTCCTCTCAGGACAGAGGCCATCAGCCCAGGTCCTTGTGGGATTCTTCATTTCTGCCACTAAGTGGCCCTGTGGACACCACTGGCCCCAGACCCCCAAACACCTGTTGGGCCTGGGTCCATAGTGGCCCACCTGCACCCGCCGAGTGTGGCCTGGGCAGCCCCCTTCTGAAGTCCGGGAGCTCCAGCACCCAGGGACGCGCTCATTTGGCGCTGGGTCTTCCGAAGTGAGCCCCCACCCCCATGCCTCATCAGTATGGCCCTGACAGGGCCAGGAGCATGGTAGAGGACTTGGGTTAATAAGTGAGATTTTTAACAGGCTCCGCTCAGCTGGCTCTGTCGGCTCGAGTCTGAGCCCATCCGTCAGCGTCAATTAGGAAGCCTCAGCTCAGAACGCAACACCAGGGGCTGCACAGAGGAAGAAGTGCGAGGGCGCCCTGCAGGCTCACAGCGCCTGAGCACACACTGAGGGGCCGTGGCACAGCCCTCCCTCCCGCCACAAGCACACACCGAGGGGCCACAGCACAGCCCTCCCCGCCACAAGCACACACCGAGGGGCCACAGCACAGCCCTCCCACCACAAGCACACACCGAGCGGCCACAGCACAGCCCTCCCTCTCGCCACAAGCACACACCGAGCGGCCACGGCACAGACCTCCCTCCTGTCACAAGCACACACCGAGCGGCCACAGCACAGCCCTCCCCGCCACAAGCACACACCGAGCGGCCACAGCACAGCCCTCCCTCCCGCCACAAGCACACACCGAGCGGCCACGGCACAGACCTCCCTCCCGTCACAAGCACACACCGAGAGGCCACAGCACAGCCCTCCCCGCCACAAGCACACACCAAGGGGCCACGGCACAGCCCTCCCTCCTGCCACAAGCACACACCGAGCGGCCGCGGCACAGCCCACCCCGCCACAAGCACACACCGAGGGGCCATGGCACAGCCCTCCCCGCCACAAGCACACACCGAGGGGCCACGGCACAGCCCTCCCTCCCATCACAAGCACACACCAAGGGCCACAGCACAGCCCTCCCTCCCATCACAAGCACACACCGAGTGGCCACAGCACAGCCCTCCCTCCCATCACAAGCACACACCAAGGGGCCACAGCACACAGCACAGCCCTCCCTCCCGCCACAAGCACACACTGAGTGGCCACAGCACAGCCCTCCCGCCCGTCACAAAGGTACACAGAACGACCGCGGCGCAGCCCTCCCCACCCCAACTTCCTTTTGGCAGCGCAGGCCCCTTCAGAGGAGCGTGCTGGATGGGAGAGGGCTCCCCGTCATGCCTCCTGGAAGGATGGGCTCCCTCTGCATGTCCCATCACCCGCCCACCCACTGCCAGCCATGGGCACACACACATATTTGTGTATTCATACACATGCAAAACACACCCACACTCACACATGCAGTCACACTGCGTGATCCCCCCACACACCCACACCCACACATGCAGTCACACACACACACAGCAAACACATGCTTATGTGCACACACACAACACACCTGCACTAGCCCAGGCATTCACACATACATGAACACAGCAGACCCAAACACATTCACACGCACAACACACCCACATATACGCAGGCACTCCACACATGCATGCACACACACAACATACCCACAGTCACACATGCACCGCCACACACATACACACAGCAGATCCACACACATGCATATGCACACACAATACATCTACACTCACACATGCACTCCACATACATGCACACAGCAGACCCCCACACATGCACACACATATAGAACACCTACACTTATGCACTCACACACCCACACTCACACATTCACACACGCAGACCCACACACGTGCACACACAACAAACCACACTCACCCATGTAGTCACACACAGCAGACCCACACACGTTAACACACACACAACACAAAGTCACATATACACTCATACATGCACACAGCAGACCCACACACATGCGTATTCAAACACACAACACATCCATGCACATGCACTCCACACACCTGCACAAAGCAGATCCCCACACACGTGCACACACGACACCCACACTCATACACCCACTTACAGCAGATTCCCCCACACAGCAGACTCACACACGTGCACACACACATGCACACACACCTTCACCTGAGGCCATGCTCAGCGGGAGTGATCTGGGAGGTGGCATGTGGAGGCTGAGGAACCTCAGAGCTTTTCTTCTTTTGCATCTGAGGTTTCAAAACCCATGAGAATGATCTTGGAGTTATTCCTTATTCTCTATATGCCAGGAAAGGTGAAATCAGAAAGGAGAGGATTTGACAGCCTCACCCAGAGGGAAAGCATCAGGCTCGGGCTCACTTTTTGCCCTTTGGAGCCGAGGTTGAAGGAAACAGAAACTGCCACAGGGCAGGCAGGAGTGCACCCAGTGGCCTGATGGAGTCTCCCACACTGGAGGGCAGGCAGGAGAGCACCTGGCGGCCTGGTGGAGTCTCCCATGCTGGAGGGGAGGAAGACAAGGTCAGGCACACTGGACAGCTTGCGTGACCTCAAGGCAGGTGTGGCAGGATCTAGGTGCAGATGCCACACCCAGTATCCTCGTGCCAATGCTGGCCGGGTGCACTTTGCTGCGTCTGCTGGGCATAGGTGGAAGAAGGCAACTCATGTGTGAACAGTGCTGTCCTCTCTCCTGAGAACCAGCACCATCGTAAGTTTGGAGACAATAACAAGAATTCAGTTTTAGTTATGAGAGGCCTGTAAGACCTCTGAGTAAAGACATAAGTAGGATCTGGTCAGAGCTATGAATTCAGGGTCAGTTCACTCCACGGCTGCCATTTGGAGTTATACAGATGAATGGGGTCATAGAGGGAGGTGGTGTCTGGAGAGAAGTGTCCTGAGGAACCCAGCATTTGGAGAGCACGTGGGGAGGGCACCATTGCTGAGCCTGAGAAAGAGCAGCCAGAGACATCGGCGATGTAGGTGCGCCCAGCATGGTTGACACCAAGACAAGAGGAAGTTTTGAGAAGGGGCTTGTTAGCTCTTGAAAGCTGATGGAGAGCCCACAGTTGATGAGGACTGAAGAGTGGTCACTGACTTCAGCACCATGAAATCACAGCTGGCCTTGGTAGGCATGGTGAGATAGAAGCCACTCTGAGTGAGCTGGAGTCTGCATGTGTGGCCGGGGCAGAGGCAGTGGCTGAGGTAGATGGAGGATTGCAGAGAATGCAAACAGGAAGACAAATAAACCAGAGGCCAGGGAGCCCAATGGTTGTTGATGTTACAGAGAATGATGACACAGGTTGTGGTGAAGACAACTGTGAGAGTGACTAAGGGAGAGGAGGGACATGGGTTAGGAAGCCATTCATCTATCCAGGCACTAATTCATCCATCTATATATACACTATCCATCATCCATACACCCACTCATCCACCCATTCATCCATCTATACACTATCCATCATCCATCCATCTACTCATCTATCCATCCCTCCCTCTATCTATACACCATCCATTAACTATCCATCCACTCATCCATCCATCTATATACTAT
>NW_020260189.1:0-4326 GCF_003255815.1 Theropithecus gelada
CGGGGGCGGGGGCGGGGGCGCCCTTTCCCAGGCGGGGGCGGTGGCGCTGTTGCCCTGTTGCCCTTTTAAGCTGCAGCTTGACAGGAGTCACTCCTCCTGTCGGTGGAGTTGGTTACAAAGGGAGCAGCCCCCCAGGCCGCCACACAGCTCCTGCCAAGGCCTTCCTGCCCCTGCCATTTTCCAGCGATGTTCCCAGGAGGGTCCCGGCGGTGGGGAGAGGCGGAGCCAGGAGAGCTGAGCCAGGCGGCCCCGCCGGGTGGTCGTGGCCATGACAGCGGCTCCAGACGGCTTCCCTTCCGCGTCCCTCCTACAGGAGATGGGGGGAAGGTGTCTGTGTCAGGGTTCAAGGCCAAACAGAAGTTGCTGCCGTCTATCTTCCACAAGAACCAGGAGCCTCAGCGGAGGCTCATGCTCCACTGCAACAGGACGGTGAGGCGCCCCGCCGCGGCCTCGCGGGGCAAGGCCAGGGCGGAGAGACAAGGGCCCCCGGAGTCCCGGGACAAAGGGGAACCTGCCCCGGAGAGGCCCCGGTTGCCCCGCCCCTTTCTCCTGCAACTGGCCCAGCCCGGCCCCGGACTGCGCGAGGCGTGGGTGGGAGGACACGGAGGGCGCGCCCTCGGGCTCCTCGCACGGGGCTGCCTTGGGGGCTACTGGCCCCTTTCGGCCCCCGTCGCCGCTCCCGGAGGTGGGAGCCCGCAGCGGCCAGAGCAGTCTCGGGACCCATGGTCGCCCACAGTCAGCCGGCCTGCTCCCTGGACCGCGACAGGGTAGGGCGGCTCCGGCCTTGTTGTGAGCCCAGGTGGGGAAGGGGAAAGGCTTTTAAGATTTTCGGGGTTTTGGCCGGGCGCAGTGGCCGACGGCTGTAATCCCAGCACTTTGGGAGGCCGAGGCGGGCGGATCACTTGTGGTCAGGAGTTCGAAACCAGCCTGGCCAACATGGTGAAACCCCATCTCTACTAAAATATACAAAAATTATCCGGGCGTGGTGGCAGGCGACTTAATCCCAGCTACTTGGGAGGCGGAGGCAGGAGAATCGTTTGAACCCGGAAGGCAGAGGTTGCAGTGAGCCAACATCGAGCCATTGTTCTCAAACCTGGGGAATAGGAAGGAGACTTAAAAAAAACAAACAAACAAACAAAAAACGCTCCTGCCGCCACGCCTGTCTTTAGTAAAGACGGGGTTTCACCATGTTGGCCAGGCTGATCTCAAACTCCTGACCTCAAATGACCCACCTTTGCCTCCCAAAGTGCTGGGATTCCTTCAATTCAATCAAGTTGACACTCAGTATTAACCATCAAACGTGTCTTCAGAATTGTCACTCTTTTCTGCTGTGGCCTCCCTCTCCTGGTTTGCAGACTCATGCTCCTCCTGTGGCATGAGGATGGGGAGGTGCTGGCAGGAGAGCTTTCTAGCTCCTCAGTTAAAAGGCAGAGATGGAGTCTAAGATTTGCTGCTGTGTTGAGTGATATTAAAAACATTGTCTTTTTTCTCTGGTTTTCACACTCATAGTAAGGGGCCATCAAGATAGGCTTCCTATATGGGAGGGTGATCCTTACCAACTGTAGTTGGGACAAGTACAGTAAAGAATGTTAGATTGTTCTGGAAAAAAAGTGGTCCCTCCATTATTTGGATTGGGTTTGTGGCTTTGTCAAGCCCAGCAGTGTGATTCCATCTGTTTTGTGTCTTCCAGCATGTATGTCCCTGTGGTTTTGGTTCACTCAGGGTATTCTCCTTGTATCTGTTATTTTTTTTGCTGCTGCGGCAGACTTACTCTTTTTAATAAAATACTGTCATTTTGGTGGGAAGACCAGGCCACATTTTGGAAGGAGGACCAGGCCACATCTTGAAATGAGATTCATCTTAGGAGTTCACAACCCTAACTCACTTTTTGTTTTAAATTACTTACCCTTTTTGAGGGGTGGGGACTCAGCTTTGTCGTTTGTAAAATGAAAGATAGTAACTGGGCTGATGGTTACAGACATGGATGCATGTCAGAATCACCTCAGAGAGTTTTTTAAAAACAGATTCTCCCCAGCACTTCGGGAGGCCGAGGTGGGCAGATCGTGAGGTCAAGAGATGGAGACCATCCTGGCCAACATGGTGAAACTCTGTCTCTATTAAAAATACAAAAATTAGCTGGGCATGGTGGCACACGCCTGTAGTCCCAGCTACTCGGGAGGCTGAGGCAGGAGAATCACTTGAACCCAGGAGGCAGAGATTGCAGTGAGCCAAGATTGTGCCACTGCACTCCAGCCTGGCAACAGAGCAAGACTCTGTCTCAAAAAAACAAAAACATAAACAAAAACAGAATCTCTGGGTAGGCTTTGAAATGAGCATTTCAAAAATGCTCTTTCAATCACTGACGCAACCAAAGTCTTTGGGACTTTTAGGCTAAGTATATATTCTTTAGATACCCAAAATAGTTTGATTTGGAATGTATCAATTTAGGGAGATGAAAAAGGGGCGAATTATGTTTTGGAAGCTGCTGCTTGCTTCCTTTTTCCATTTAGATTTTAGAAGACAAAGAATGTCTAAAGAGATGCAGATTTAAAGGAAATACAAGTTAATTCTGTATGGGTATGTTTATCTACATGGCATTCTCCAGCTCACTAATCCAGAAGAGTTCTAACACCCTCTGTGATCATGGGTTTGTTTTTCTTAAGTATTCCTCCATCAGAGTATCCCAGAACAGATGCTTAGAAAGTGCTGAGACCTTTGCTGGTCTTACTGGATCTCTGGATCCTAGTTTCTTGATCTTCTACATATTCGGAGTTCTAACCTGTACTGGCCTTTGTGGTTAAAGATGCATTTATATACTGTGCCATGACCAGTATCTTATGAGCTTATCTTTTGAACTCGGCCCAAACTGAGTATGAAGGCCCTTCCTAAAACTCCATTAAATTCATTTCTAAACTTGATCATTGTAAATTGTGTCAGTTGGTAAATTCTGTCTTGTAGAGAGGTATTATGTAGTAAATAACATGTTTTTAAAACGAAAATTTGCTTTTTACTAAGGTAGTAATCATTTCATAATTCTTAGTTTTGTGAAGGGTCTATAAATAAGACATCTGATCTTTTAAAATGAAAGGGAATTGAATTTATGTAATGATTCAGGCTTTTCAAAGTTAAAAAGGTAGTTATTTTAAGGAATGGATAGTTTGTGATATTTATTTTAAGTAAGATAAGCAATTGATCTAATACACATAGCCATGTAAGTAAAATGTTTTCTTATTTTAAATTAGATTCTGTTTTAACAATTTTTTTGGTTTTGCTTTATATCTGACTGCTTTTCTTTATTCCTAATTCTTTTATTTTTTTGTTTTGTTTTTAAAAGCTGATAACTGTTGTTTGTCAAATCATAGTTGGATTTAAAAATAAACATTTAATGTTAATAAACTCTCTGGTAGCGGCACTGCAGTGACAGATGGTTGAGAGTTTGTCCCTAAAGCTATGGCACCAGTCTTCTAATGGACTTAGCCTGTATTCAGCCTGTGTAACCCTGGCAGATTCTTTCTCTTATTTCAGAATGGGACAACAGAAGAAGTGACTTCAGAGGAAGAGGAAGAAGAGGACACAGCTGAAGTAGGTATTTTATATAAGAATGGCATTTCATAAATGTCCTCATTTTTGATTTGAGGAACTCTCTAAATCTCCTTTGTAAACTACTATTAATGTGGAAAAATTGAAAGCACATTGTATTTGGAATGGAGTATAATTTCTCAACTCTCTTTTACCTCTACCTGATGATACACTTTTGAGCAAATTGCTTTATCTGAATTCTTTGGATTTGATTTTCTGGAAAACAAAAGCTCTTAACTTTTAGCACCAGGGCTTTATTTATATTTAATACTAATCAGTCCTTCGCCTGCATTTGGTTAGTTTTAGGAAGAGGAACGACTAAGTTTAAAAAATGTTATGTTTGCATAAAAGGAGAATTTGAGAACATGTTAGGAACTACGCACCAGAGGTAGTGACACTGTCTCTTGTTGAAAAATCATCAAGGAATTTCCTGTTAGTCTGTTTTATGCTGCTATAACAGAATACCAGAGACTGGGTGATTTATAAAGAACAGACATTGATTTTCTGACAGTTCTGGAGACTGGGAAGTTCAAGATGGAAATACCAACATTTGGTGTCTGAGGACCTTCTTGCATCCTCACATGGTAGAGCAAGGTAGGGCAGGAGAGCAAGCTAGTCCCATGTGTGAAGCCTCATTCATCAGGGCCTTAATCCCATTAAGGAGGAAGGAGCCCTCTTGGCCTGATTACCTCTTAAAGGTCCTACCTTTTAATATCATCACATTAGAAACACCTGAATTTTGAAGGG
>NW_020260190.1:0-4326 GCF_003255815.1 Theropithecus gelada
AAAAAAAAAAAAAAAAAAAAAAAAAAAAAAAAAAAAAATTACACACTCAAAAGAAGGAACACAAAACTTGACGAACAAATACAACCCTAATGACACACATCAATCTACCTGCATTTATCTGCACATCAATTCCAATCAATATTCTGAAAATCTCATCAATTTCTGGGATCGTGCACTTTATGGGATTATTTACCATTGAAATTGTCCTACCAACAAGTTACACAACAGGAGAACATAGTCACTGAAAACCATCGACCTGTAATTAACCAGCCTTTGCTTCTGTTCAAATTACAGTGTGCGCTTGAAAGGGATCCATAAAATTTACCAGTTTCCCTGAATTAGAGGCTACAAGGGTCTTGTCTGCTGTGAAAACAGGGACAACTTCTCTGAAGTTTACCACGGTCCCATAACTGGCACTGTGAAACTGCCTCAGGCAGACTTTGCTTTATAGATATGGTACTGTGTGTTAATTCTGGCATTTTTTTCACATCTTCCAAATTGTGTAATTGGTAACAAACAAATGATATGAAATTAAGTGAGGGCCAAGCATGGTGGCTCACACCTGTAATGACAACGTTTTGGGAGGCTGAGGTGGGAAAATTGCTTGAGCCCAGGTTTTTGAGACCAGCCTGGGCAACACGGTGAGACTCCATCTCTATAAAAAATTTAAAAATAAAAAATTAGCCTGGCATGATGGCATGAACCTGTAGTCCCAGTTACTTGGGGTGGGGGGAAGCCTGAGGCAGGAGTATGCCCAGGAGATCGAAGCTGCAGTGAGCCATGATCATGGCACTGAACTCCAGCTTGAGCAACAGAGAAAGACCCTGTCTCAAAACAAAACAAAACAAAACAAAAAAAAACAAAAAAGAATAAACAAAAGTTCCAAGAGAACATTTTGGGTTTTTTGTTTTGTGTGTGTGTGTGTGTGTGTGTGCTTTATTTTTTACTTTTTTTTTTCTTTTTTGGAGATGGAGTCTTGCTCTGTCACCAGGCTGGAGTGCAGTGGCTCAATCTCAGCTCACTACAACCTCCGCCTCCCGCGTTCAAACGATTCTCCTTGCCTCAGCCTCCTGATTAGCTGGGATTACAGGCACGTGCCACCACGCCCAGCTAATTTTTGTATTGTTAGTAGAGATAGGGTTTCACCATGTTGGCCAGGCTGGTCTCGAACTCCTGACCTTGTGATCTGCCCACCTCCACCTCCCAAAGTGCTGGGATTACAGGCGTGAGCCACCGCGCCCAGCCATTTGTTTTTTATTTTTTAACCCAACACAAACATGTCTGAACAAAAAGTATGTGGGGAAAAGAAAGAGAGATCAGCCTGTTACTGTGTCTATATAGAAAGAAGTAGACATAAGAGACTCCATTTTGTTCTGTATTTGAGATGCTGTTAATCTGTGACCCTACCCCCAACCTTGTCCTTGCAAGAGACATGTGCTGCGGTGACTCAAGGTTTAATGGATTTTGGGCTGTACAGGATGTGTCTTTGTTAAACAAGTGTCTGAAGGCAGCTTGCTGGTTAAAAGTCATCACCATTCTCTTAATTTCAACTACCCAGGGACACGTACACGGCCAAAGGTCGCAGGGACCTCTGCCTAGGAAAGCTAGGTGTTGTCCAAGGTTTCTCCCCATGTGATAGGCTGAAATAATGCTAAAAGGTTTATGGAGATGTTTGCATATGCATCTCAAGGCACAGCATTTTCCTCTAAACTTATTCATGTCACAGAGGTTTTTGTTCATATGTCTTACTGCCGATTTCCTCCCTACAATGATCCTATTGTCCTGCCACTCCCTTATCCTTAAGATGGTAAAAATAGGCCGGGCGCGGTGGCTCAAGCCTGTAATCCCAGCACTTTGGGAGGCCGAGATGGGCGGATCACGAGGTCAGGAGATCGAGACCATCCTGGCAAACACAGTGAAACCCCGTCTCTACTAAGAAATACAAAAAATAGCCGGGCGAGATGGCGGGCGCCTGTAGTCCCAGCTACTCGGGAGGCTGAGGCCGGAGAATGGCGTGAACCCGGGAGGCGGAGCTTGCAGTGAGCTGAGATCCGGCCACTGCACCCCGGCCTGGGCGACAGAGCGAGACTCCGTCTCAAAAAAAAAAAAAAAAAAAAAGATGGTAAAAATAATTATCAATAAATACTAAGGGAACTCAGAGACCGGGGCCGGCGTGGGTCCTCTGTAAGCTGAGCGCCGGTCCCCTGGGCCCCCGCTTTTCTTTCTCTATACTTTGTCTCTGTGTCTTATTTCTTTTCTCAAGTCTCTCGTTCCACCTAACGAGAAACACCCACAGGTGTGGAGGGGCAGGCCACCCCTTCAAAAGTACATTTTGGAAGAATACAAAAATTTAATATAATTTATTATATTATATAATAATATATTATAAAATGTCTCAATATTTTATTTTGTCTGCTGGTGTCAAATGCACTTTCATGTGTGGGGGAATCGTTCAGTTAATATATCCATGTTCATAAATTTTTTCTGAATCTCTTCCCCAACTTTCTTACTTTTAAGACCTATTGGCCAGGGAGGTGGCTCACGCCTGTAATCCCAACACTCTGGGAGGCTGAGGCGAGCAGAGAGGTGAGCAGATCACCTGAGGTCAGCGGTTCAAGACCAGCCTGGCCAACATGATGAAGCCCCATCTCTACTAAAAATACAAAAAAATTCAGTTGGGCATGGTGGTGGGCACCTGTAATCACAGCTACTTGGGAAGCTGAGGCAAGAGAATCACTTGAACTCGGGAGGCGGAGGTTTCAATGAGCCAAGATCACACCATTGCACTCCAGCATGGGCCACAAGAACAAAACTCCATCTCAAAATATATATATATATATAAGTATTAATAATAATAGTGTAATAGTAATAGTGATAAACACATATGGCAGTTACGACGTCCCAGCACTGTAGCAAACAATTTATCATCTATATTTTGGAGTATGTACTATTTATCATTCCTATTTTTATTTTTTTTTTTATTTTTTTATTTTTTATTTTTATTTTTATTTTTTTTTATTTTTTGAGACGGAGTCTCGCTCTGTCGCCCAGGCTGGAGTGCAGTGGCCGGATCTCAGCTCACTGCAAGCTCTGCCTCCCGGGTTTACGCCATTCTCCTGCCTCAGCCTCCCGAGTAGCTGGGACTACAGGCGCCCGCCACCGCGCCCGGCTAGTTTTTCGTATTTTCAGTAGAGACGGGGTTTCACCGTGTTAGCCAGGATGGTCTCGATCTCCTGACCTCGTGATCCGCCCGTCTCGGCCTCCCAAAGTGCTGGGATTACAGGCTTGAGCCACCGCGCCCGGCCTCATTCCTATTTTTAAAATGAGGCTATAAGACACAGAGACATTAAGGTTTTTTTTTTTTTTTTTTTTTTTTTGAGACGGAGTCTCGCTCTGCCGCCCAGGCTGGAGTGCAGTGGCCGGATCTCAGCTCACTGCAAGCTCTGCCTCCCGGGTTCACGCCATTCTCCTGCCTCAGCCTCCCAAGTAGCTGGGACTACAGGCACCTGCCACCATGCCCGGCTAGTTTTTTGTATTTTTTAGTAGAGACGGGGTTTCACCATGTTCGCCAGGATGGTCTCGATCTCCTGACCTCATGATCCGCCCGTCTCGGCCTCCCAAAGTGCTGGGATTACAGGCTTGAGCCACCGCGCCCGGCCGACATTAAGGTTACACAGCTAGTGAATGGCAGAGCCAGGACTCAAATCCCAGCAATCTGATTCCAGAGTCCACTTTTAACAATTATGCTGGACTGGAGGCTGTGGCTCACGCCTGGAATCTCAGCACTTTGGGAGGCTAAGACGGGCAGATCACTTGAGGACAGGAGTTTGAAAACAGCCTGGCCAACGTGGTGAAACCCCGTCTCTACTAAAAATACAAAAATTAGCCAGGCCCCTGTGCCTGCCTGCAACTTGAGCTGCTTGGTAGGCTGAGGCAGGAGAATCACTTGAACCCAGGAGGCGGAGGTTGCAGTGAGCCGAGATGGCACCACTGCACTCTAGCCTGGGTGAAAAAGCCAGACTCTGTCTCAGAACAAAACAAGCAAACAAAGAAACAAAAACAATTGGCCGGGCGCGGTGGCTCAAGCCTGTAATCCCAGCACTTTGGGAGGCCGAGACAGGCGGATCACAAGGTCAGGAGATCGCGATCATCCTGGCTAACATGGTGAAACCCCGTCTCTACTAAAAAATACAAAAAATTAGCCGGGAGAGGTGGTGGGCGCCTGTAGTCCCAGCTGCTCGGGAGGCTGAGGCAGGAGAATGGCATAAACCCGGGAGGCGGGGCTTGCAGTGAGCTGAGATCCGGCCACTGCACTCCAGCCTGGGC
>NW_020260191.1:0-4326 GCF_003255815.1 Theropithecus gelada
TTGCAAATTCCATGAGAACGTCTTAGCAAAAGGCTTCTTGAGGGGAACGCTGCAACTCTGTGAGATGATTTCACAAAACACAAAGAAGTTTCTCCGAAAGCTTCATACTCTTTGTTGTCGGAGGATATTTCCTTTGGCCCTAGAGTCTTCAAAGGGATCTGAAGTATCTGTTCCCAGATTCCACAGAAATAAGGCTAGCAAAGCGATCCATGAAATACAGAGGTAACTCTGTGAGTGGAAGTCACACATTACAAAGCAGTTTCTCAGAAAGCTTCTTTCCAGTTTTTCTCTGAGGATATTGCCTTATTCACCGTAGCCCTCTATGGTCTTCCAAATATCACTTTGCGAACTCCACAAGAAGAGGCTTAGCAAGCGGCTTCTTGATGGAAAGCTGTAACTCTGTGAGATAAATTCACAGAACACTAAGCAGTTTATCAGAAAGCTTCTTTCCATATTACATCTCAGGATATTTCCTTTTTCACCACAGCCCTCGAAGAGCATCCAAATATCACTTTGCAAATTCCACAAAAACTGTCTTAGCGAAAGTCTTTTTGAGGGGAAAGCTGTAACTCTGTGAGATGATTTCACAGAACACAAAGAAGTTTCTCAGAAAGCTTCTTTCTGTTTCTTATCGGAGGATATTTCCTTTGGCCCTATAGTCTCAAAAGGGATCCAAAGTATCTGTTCTCAGATTTCACAGAAATATGGCTAGCAAAGTGATCCATGAAATACAGATAAAACTCTGTGAGTGGAAGTCACACATCAGGAAGCGGTTTCTCAGAAAACTTCTTTCATGTTTTTCACTGAGGATACTGCCTTTTTCACCATAGCCCTCTAAGGGCTTCCAAATATCACTTTGCGAATTCCCCAAGAACAGGCTTAGGGAGCGGCTTCTTGAGGGGAAAGCTGTAACTCTGTGAATGAATGAACAGAACACTTAATAGTTTCTCAGAAAGCTTCTTTCCAGATTCCATCTGAGGATATTTCCTTTTTCACCATAGCCCTCTATTGGCTTCCAAATATCACATTGCAAGTTCCACAAGAACTGTCTTAGCGAAAGGCTTCTTGAGGGTAAAGCTGTTACTCTGTGAGATGATTACACAGAACACAAAGAAGTTTCTCAGAAAGCTTCTTTCTCTTTGTTATCGGAGGATATTTCCTTTGGCCCTCTAGTCTTCAAAGGGATCCAAATTATCAGTTCTCAGATTCCACAGAAATAAACCTAGCAAAGAGATCCACGAAACACAGATGTATCTCTGTGAGTGGAAGTCACACATCAGAAACCCGTTTCTCAGAAAGCTTCTTTCCAGTTTTTCTCTCAGGATATTTCCTTTATCAACGTAGCCCTCTATAAGCTTCCAAATATCACTTTTCAAATTCCACAAGAACAGGCTTATCGAGCGGCTTGTTGAGGGGAAAGCTGTAATTCTGTGAGATGAATTCACAGAACAATGAGAAGTTTCTCAGAAAGCTTCTTTCCAGATATAATCAGAGGATATTTCCTTTTTTACCATAGCCCTCTAAGGGCTTCCAAATATCAGTATGCAAATTCTACAAGAACTGTGTTAGCGAAAGGCTTCTTGAGGGCAAAGCTGTTACACTGTGAGATGATTTCACAGTATACACACAATTTACTCAGAAACCTTCCTTCTCTTCGTTATCGGAGGATATTTTCTTTGGCCCTATAGTCTTCAAAGGGATCCGAAATATCTGTTCTCAGATTCCACAGAAATAAGGCTAGCAAAGAGATTCACCAAATACAGATGTAACTCTGTGAGTGGAAGACACATATCACAAAGCAGTTTCTCAGAAAGCTTCTTTCCAGTTTTTCTCTGAGGACATTTCCTTTTTCACTGTAGCCCTCTTTGGGCTTCCAAATATCACCTTGCGAATTCCACAAAACAGGATTAGCGAGCGGCTTCTTGAAGGGAAAGCTGTAACTCTGTGAGATGAATTCACAGAACACTAAGCAGTTTCTCAGAAAGCTTCTGTCTAGATTTCATCGGAGGATATATCCTTTTTCACCCTGGCCCTCTATGGGCTTCCAAATATCACTTTGCAAATTCCACAAGAACTGTCTTAGCGAAAGTCTTCTTGAGGGGAAAGCTGTAACTCTGTGAGGTGATTTCAGAGAACACAAGGAAATTTCTCCGAAAGCTTCGAACTTTTTGTTATCGGAGGATATTTCCTTTGGCCCTATAGTCTTTAAAGGGATCCGAAGTACCTGTTCTCAGATTCCACAGAAATAAGGCTAGCAAAGAGATCCACGAAATACGGATGTAACTCTGTGAGTGGAAGTCACACATCACAAAGCAGTTTCTCAGAAAGTTTCTTTCCACTTTTTGTCTGAGGATATTTCCTTTTTCACCATAGCCCTCTATGGGCTTCCAAATATACCACAACAGGCTTAGCGAACGGCTTCATGAGGGCAAAGCTGTAACTCTGTGAGATGAATTAACAGAATACTAAGCTATTTCTCACAAAGCTTATTTCCAGATTTCATCGGAGGATATATCCTTTTTCAACATAGCCCTCTATGGGCTTCCAAATATCACTTTGCCAATTCCACAAGAACTGTCTTAGCGAAAGGCTTCTTGAGGGGATAGCTGTAACTCTGTGAGATGATTTCACAGAACACAAAGGAGTTTCTCAGAAAGCTTCTTTCTCTTTGTTATCGGAGGATATTTCCTTCGGCCCTATAGTCTTCAAAGGGATCCGAAATATCTCTTCTCAGATTCCACAGATATAAGGCTAGCAAAGAGATGCACGAAATACAGATGTAACACTATGAGTCGAGTCACAAATCACAGAGCAGTTTCTAAGAAAGCTTCTTACAAGATTTCATCTGAGGATATTTCCTTTTTCACCATAGCCCTCTTTGGGCTTCCAAATATCACTTTGCCAATTCCACAACTACTGTCTTAGTGAAACTCGTCTTGAGGGGAAAGGTGTAACTCTGTGAGATGATTTCACAGAACACAAAGAAGTTTCTCAGTAAGATTCTTTCTCTTTGTTATCGGCAGATATTTCCTTTGGCCCTATAGTCTTCAAAGTGATCTGAAATATCTGTTCTCAGATTCCACAGAAATAAGGCTAGCAAAGAGATCCACGAAATACAGACGTAACACTGTGAGATGGATTAACAGAACACTAAGCAGTTTCTCGGAAAGCTTCTTTCTAGATTTCATCTGAGGATATTTCCTTTTTCACCATAGCCCTCTATGGGCTTCCAAATATCACTTTGCCAATTCCACAAGAACTGTCTTAGGGAAAGGCTTCTTGAGGGGAAAGCTGTAACTCTGTGAGATGATTTCACAGAACACGAAGAAGGTTCTCAGAAAGCTTCTTTCTATTTGTTATCGGAAGATATTTCCTTTGGCCCTATAGTCTTCAAAGGGATCTGAAATATCTCTTCTCAGATTCCACAGAAATAAGGCCAGCAAAGAGATCCATGAAATACAGACGTAACTCTGTGAGATGAATTTACAAACAGTAAGTAATTTGTCAGAAAGCTTCTTTCCAGACTTCATCGGAGGATATTTTCTTTTTCACCATACCCCTCTAAGTGCTTCCAAATATCACTTTGCCAATTCCACAAGAACTGTCTTAGCGAAAGGCTTCTTGAGGCGAAAGCTGTAACTCTGTGAGATGATTTCACAGAACACAAAGAAGTTTCTCAGAGAGCTTCTTTCTCTTTGTCATCGGAGGATATTTCCTTTGGCCCTAGAGTCTTCAAAGGGATCCGAAATATCTCTTCTCAGATTCCACAGAAATAAGGTTAGCAAAGAGATCCACGAAATACAGATGTAACACTGTGAGATGAATTTACAGGACAGTAAGCAGTTTCTCAGAAAGCTTCTTTCCAGACTTCATCGGAGGATATTTCCTTTTGCAACATAGCCCTCTATGGTCTTCCAAATATGACTTTGCGAATTCCACAAGAACTGTCTTAGCAAAAGGCTGCTTGANCACAGAAATAAGGCTAGCATAGAGATCCAGGAAATACAGATGTAACTCTGTGAGTCGAAGTCACACGTCACAGAGCCGTTTCTCAGAAAGCTTCTTTCCAGATTACATCTGAGGGTATTTCCTTTTTCACCATAGCCTTCTACAGTCTTCCAAATATCACTTTGCCAAATCCACAAGAACTGTCTTAGAGATAGGCTTCTTGAGGCGAAAGCTGTAACTCTGTCAGATGATTTCACAGAACACAAAGAAGTTTCTCAGAAAGCTACTTTCTCTTTGTTATCGGAGGATATTTTCTTTGGCCCTAGAGTCTTCAAAGGGATCTGAAATATCTGTTCTCAGATTCCACAGAAATAAGGC
>NW_020260192.1:0-4325 GCF_003255815.1 Theropithecus gelada
CTCCAATAACAAAGAGAAAGAAGCTTTTTGAGTAACTTCTTTGTGTCCTGTGAAATCATCTCACAGAGTTACAGCTTTCCCCTCAAGAAGGCTTTCGCTAAGACAGTTCTTGTGGAATTGGCAAAGTGATATTTGGAAGCCCATAGAGGGCTATGGTGAAAAAGGAAATATCCTCAGATGAAATCTGGAAAGAAGCTTTCTTAGAAACTGCTCTGTGATGTGAGACTTCCACTCACAGAGTTACATCTGTATTTCATGGATCTCTTTGTTTGCCTTAATTCTGTGGAATCTGAAAAGAGATATTTCGCATCCCTTTAAAGAATATAGGTCCAAAGAAATAACCTCCGATAACAAAGAGAAAGAAGCTTTCTGAGAAACTTCTTTGTGTCTGTGAAATATTCTCACAGAGTTACAGCTTTCCCGTCAAGAAGCCTTTCACTAAGACAGTTCTTGTGGAATTGGCAAAGTGATATTTGGAAACCCATAGAGGGCTATGGTGACAAAGGAAATATCCTCAGATGAAATCTGGAAAGAAGCTTTCTGAGAAACTGCTCTGTGATGTGTGACTTCCACTCACAGAGTTACATGTGTATTTCGTGGATCTCTTTGCTAACCTTATTTCTGTGGTATCTGAGAACAGATATTTCGGATCCCTTTGAAGACTATAGAGCCAAAGGATATACCCTCCGATAACAAAGAGAAAGAAGCTTTCTGAGAAACTTCTTTATGTTCTCTGAAATCATCTCACAGAGTTACAGCTTTCCCATTAAGAAGCCTTTCGCTAAGACAGTTCTTGTGGAATTGGCAAAGTGATATTTGGAAGCCCGTAGAGGTCTATGGTGAAAAAGTAAATATCCTCAGATGAAATCTGGAAAGAAGCTTTCTGAGAAACTGCTTAGTGTTCCGTTAATTCATCTCACAGAGTTAGATTTGTATTTCGTGGATCTCTTTGCTAGCCTTATTTCTGTGGAAGCTGAGAACAGATATTCCGGATCCCATTTAAGAGTATAGGGCCAAAGGAAATATCCTCCGATAACAAAGAGAAAGAAGCTTTCTGAGAAACTTCTTTGTGTTCTGTGAAATATTCTCACAGAGTTACAGCTTTCCCGTCAAGAAGCCTTTCACTAAGACAGTTCTTGTGGAATTGGCAAAGTCATATTTGGAAGCCCATAGAGGGCTATGGTGAAAAAGGAAATATCCTCAGATGAAATCTGGATAGAAGCTTTCTGAGAAACTGCTCCGTGATGTGTGACTTCCACTCACACAGTTAAATGTGTATTTCGTGGATCTCTTTGCTAGCCTTATTTCTGTGGAATCTGAGAACAGATATTTCGGATCCCTTTGAAGACTATAGGGCCAAAGGATATATCCTCCGATAACAAAGAACAAGAAGGTTTCTGAGAAACTTCTTTGTGTTCTGTGAAATCATCTCACAGAGTTACAGCTCTCCCGTCAAGTAGCCTTTCGCTAAGAAAGTTCTTGTGGAATTGTCAAAGTGATATTTGGAAGTCCACAGAGTGCTATGGTGAAAAAGGAAATATCCTCAGATGAAATCTGGAAAGAAGCTTTCTGAGAAACTGCTTAGTGTTCTGTTAATTCATCTCACAGAGTTACGTCTGTATTTCGTGGATCTCTTTGCTAACCTTATTTCTGTGGTATCAGAGAACAGATATTTCGGATCCCTTTGAAGACCGTACGGCCAAAGGAAATATCCTCCGATAACAAAGAGAAAGAAGCTTTCTGAGAAACTTCTTTATGTTCTGTGAAATAGTCTCACAGAGTTACAGCTTTCCCATCAGGAAGCCTTTCCCTAAGACAGTTCTTGTGGAATTGGCAAAGTGATATTTGGAAGCCCTTAGAGGGCTATGGTGAAAAAGGAAATATCCTCAGATGAAATCTGGAAAGAAGCTTTCTGAGAAACTGCTTAGTGTTCTGTTAATTCAACTCACAGAGTTACATTTGTATTTAGTGGATCTCTTTGATAGCCTTATTTCTCTGGAATCTGAGAACAGATACTTCGGATCCCTTTGAGGACTATAGGGTCAAAGGAAATATCCGCCGATAACAAAGAGAAAGAAGCTTTTTGAGAATCTTCTTTGTGTTCTGTGAAATCATCTCACAGAGTTACTGCTTTCCCCTCAAGAAGTCTTTCGCTAAGACAGTTCTTGTGGAATTGGAAAAGTGATATTTGGAAGCCCATAGAGGGATAGTGTGAAAAAGGAAATACCCTCAGATGAAATCTGGAAAGAAGATTTCTGAGAAACTGCTCTTTGAGGTGTGACTTCCACTCACAGAGTTCCATCTGTATTTCATGGATCTCTTTGCTAGCCTTATTTCTGTGGAATCTGAGAACAGATATTTCGGATCCCTTTGAAGACTATAGGGCCAAAGGAAATATCCTCCGATAACAAAGACAAACAAGCTTTCTGAGAAACTTCTTTGTGTTCTGTAAATCATCTCACAGAGTTACAGCTTTCCCCACAAGAAGCCTTTCGCTAAGACAGTACTTGTGGAATTGGCAAAGTAATATTTGGAAGCCCATGGGGGGCTATGGTTCAAAAGGAAATATTCATATGAAATCTGGAAAGAACCTTTCTGAGAAACTACTCTGTGATGTGTGACTTCCACCCACAGAGTTACATCTGTATTTCGTGGATCTCCTCGCTAGCCTTATTTCTGTGGAATCTGAGAACAGATACTTCGGATAACTTTGAAGAATATAGGGCCAAAGGAAATATCCTCCGATAACAAAGAGAAAGAAGCTCTCTGAGAAACTTCTTTGTGTTCTGTGAGATCATCTCACAGAGTTACAGCATTCCCGTCAAGAAGCCTTTCGCTAAGACAGTTCTTGTGGAATTGGCAAAGTGATATTTGGAAGCCCATAGAAGGCTGTGGTGAAAAATTAAATATCCTCCGATGAAATCTGGAAAGAATCTTTTTGAGAAACTGCTTAGTGTTCTGTTCATTCATCTCACAGAGTTACATCTGTATTTCGTGGATCTCTTTGCTAGCCTTATTTCTGTGGAATCTGAGGACAGATACTTCGGATCCCTTTGAAGACTATAAGGCCAAAGGAAATATCCTCCGGTAACAAAGAGAAAGAAGCTTTCTGAGAAACTTCTTTGTGTTCTGTGAAATCATCTCACAGAGTTACAGCTTTCCCCTCATGAAGCCTTTCGTTAAGACAGTTCTTGTGGAATTGGCAAAGTGATATTTGGAAGCCCATAGAGGACTATGGTGAAAAAGGAAATATCCTCAGATGAAATCTGGAAAGAAGCTTTCTGAGAAACTGCTTAGAGTTCCTTTAATTCATCTCACAGGGTTACATCTGTGTTTGGTGGATCTCTTTGCTAGCCTTATTTCTGTGGAATCTGAGGACAGATACTTCGGGTCCCTTTGAAGACTGTAGGGCCAAAGGAAATATCCTCCGATAACAAAGAGAAAGAAGCTTTCTGAGAAACTTCTTTGTGTTCTGTGAAATCATCTCACAGAGTTACAGCTTTCCCGTCAAGAAGGCTTTCGCTAAGACAGTTCTTGTGGAATTTCAACGTGATATTTTGTAGCCCATAGAGGGCTATATTGAAAAAGGAAATATCCTCAGATGAAACTTGGAAAGAAGCTTTCTGAGAAACTGCTCTGTGATGTGTGACTGCCACTCAAGAGTTACATCTGTATTTCGTGGATCTCTTTGCTAGCGTTATTTCTGTGGCATCTGAGAACAGATATTTCGGATCCCTTTGAAGACTATAGGGCCAAAGGAAATATCCTCCGATAACAAAGAGAAAGGATATTTCTGAGAAACTTCTTTGTGTTCTGTGAAATCATCTCACAGAGTTACACCTTTCTCGTCAAGAAGCCTTTCGCTAAGAGAGTTCTTGTGCAATTGGCAAAGTGATACTGGGAAGCAAATAGAGGGCTATGGTGAAAAAGGAAATATCCTCAGATGAAATCTGGAAAGAAGCTTTCTGAGAAACTGCTTAGTGTTCTCTTATTTCATCTCACAGTAACATCTGTATTTCGTGGATCTCTTTGCTAGCCTTATTTCTGTGGAATCTGAGAGCAGATATTTTTTATCCGTTTGAAGACTATAGGGCCAAAGGAAATATCCTCCGTTAAAAAAGAGAAAGAAGCTTTCTGAGAAACTTCTCTGTGTTCTCTGAAATTATCTCACAGAGTTACAGCTATCCCCTCCAGAAGCCTTTCGCTAAGACAGTTCTTGTGGAATTGGCAAAGTGGTATTTTGAAGCCCATAAATGGCTATGGTGAAAAAGGAAATATCCTCAGATGAAATCTGGAAAGAAGTTTTCTGAGAAACTGCTCTGTGA
>NW_020260193.1:0-9670 GCF_003255815.1 Theropithecus gelada
TTTTTTTTTTTTTTTTTTTTTTTTTTTTTTTTGAGACGGAGTCTCGCGCTGTCGCCCAGGCTGGAGTGCAGTGGCCGGATCTCAGCTCACTGCAAGCTCCGCCTCCCGGGTTCACGCCATTCTCGGGCCTCAGCCTCCCGAGTAGCTGGGACTACAGGCGCTGCCACCTCGCCCGGCTATTTTTTGTATTTCTTAGTAGAGACGGGGTTTCACCGTGTTAGCCAGGATGGTCTCGATCTCCTGACCTCGTGATCCGCCCATCTCGGCCTCCCAAAGTGCTGGGATTACAGGCTTGAGCCACCGCGCCCGGCCCCCTGAATTCTTTAAAATTTGAAAGTGTCTACTTGCCTTTATCCTGAATGCCAGCATGACAATAGCATGCATTATTGTGGGGTCTTTCCACACCCTTAGCTCCACTGTGAAGCAAATCACTCATATCTACCTCTTCAAACCTCAACAGTATGAGCTGGGAAATGTATTACAGTGGGTAGAAACAAGTCTCAGACCAAGTGTTGAAATGTGCCCCTCACAATGTTTTCTCCAGCCTCTAGGCAGCCCCAGGGATGAATATCTGGCCTGTATCTGGTTGTTTGTTCAGGTAGATGTCCTCTCATCTCTCTAAGATGTTAACTGAAGGCTTAAATCGAAGTGTTAGTTAACATAGTTTAGACATGACTCTCCCAAGATGGTGTTACTAAGAAATACTAAGTAGTATTTCTTCTGTGAGTCAGTCAACAAACACATCTGATGCTCAGCATTTACTGAGCATCTTCCACATGCCAGGTGCTATTATCTGTGATAGGGAAATGATATTGAATAAGATAGACAAAAACTCTGCTGTCGTAGAGCTTAAATTCTAACGAGATCCTTGAGAAAACTGCAATGAGTAATATAGTTCTAGTGAGTTCTTGGTTGGTATTTATTGAATGAATACATGTAGGCATGCATTATTGAATGGTGGCTAGTCCACTGGACTGCTAAACATAGTCTGAAGGGGTCTGTTGAAAATATAGCACTGAAAATATAGCACCAAGGTGGGTGGATCACCTGAGGTCAGGAGGTGGAGACTACCCTGGCCAACATGGTGAAACCTTGTCTCTACTAACAACATAAAAATTAGCTGGGCATGGTGGCAGGCACTTGTAATCCCAGATACTCAGGAGACGGAGGCAGGAGAATTGCTTGAACCCAGGAGGTGGAGGTTGCAGTGAGTGGAGATCACACCACTGTACTCTAGCCTGGGTGACAGAGTGTGAGACTCCATCTAAAAAAGTAGCTCAAAACTGGGCTTATACATGCCTAGTGGAAAATAAAATTGTGTTCTAAAGCTTCACATTGCTCCACTGTGCTCTGTCATTAAATGTGCCTGGGACAAAGTCTGAAGCTAGCCTAATTTTTCTTCCTCTTGTCTGATAAATGAGTTGCTTTTTTACTTGGATGTCTGAAGAATTATTATTAATATCTCAGAAGTAGCATAACTCACCCAGGATATGCCTGACAGTTTATTCATTGCTTCATATTAATTTTTGTTATAATAGGGTATGCTCTTTCCTCTGCAGATGAAATTCTTCCTTCATTTCAGGAATCTTTTTTTCATACGCATTATTTTTCCTCTGAATTCACTGTAGTAATCTTGATGCTTTTCTCTATAGAAGCAGTTTCAGTTCAACTGTGTTATGTTCATTGTTATTTCTAATTTATTTAGAAGTTGATCATCAGTTTTGAGTGATGTTCTGTTCTTTAGAGTTTTTCCACTGCAATTCTGGCTCATCCTTTTGTGGTTTTATTTCTTCTCGTGTTATTGTAGCCATATGATTATTATATTTTCTTTTACAAATTATGTGGAGAATTTTATTTTTTAGATTATGTTCCTATATTAAGTTATAGATGGTTTCTATATTACTATAGTCCTTTTATTTTCTTTTCAGACATAAAAGTTCCTCTGACCAAATCATAAAATATCATCAGTTGTCATTGTTATTGCTTTTAGTATGTTGTCTAAGTCAACTAATGGTATCTGGTATCCTTCATATATATAGATATGGAGGATATATATGTATTAATAAGGAAACACTTATAATCAATAGTGATAATTTTCTCATAAATTTCTTTAGAACATGTTTTAGTCTCTTTAGTGGTTGCATGTGAGTTTAAGTTAGAAAAGAATAGAGGTCACATGGAATATTGTAAAGAATTTCTCTAGTTATAACTAGCTTTTCTCAATGGTATTGATTTTTACATCTTCCAACCAAATATCTCTACTACAGTTAGGAAAAGCATGAGAATTTTCAAATCTTTTGACATATGGGTAAATGACATGTTTCACCCAATGTTTCTATCTATTTTTCTTAGCACTCACTGCATATGAATTACTCAAACACCATCTTGAAAGGGTCATGTCTAAACAATGTCACTAACACTCCAATTTAAGCTTTCAGTTAACATCTTAACTGAGATGAGATGCAGTGAATGGAGATCGCACCACTGTACTCCAGCCTGGGCGACAGAGTGAGACTCCATCTAAAAAGTAGCTTTAGTGATATAGATGAGATAAACATCTACCCAAACAAGTAACCAGACTCAAGCCAGATACTCATCACAGGGGCTGCCTATGATCTGGGGAAGACATTTGGAGGGGGGCACTTTTCAACACTTGGTCTGAGACTGGTTTTTACCCCCAGTAACACATTTCCTAGCTTATACTGTTGAAACTTAGATAGATACGAGTGATTTGGGATCATCAGAAGTCTAATATTTATAAAATTTAGCATTAAAAATATCATCATTACTAATTTAGTCACCTGTTCTATAGACAAAGAAAAAATAGAAATTAGGAGAACCATCCTTCCAGAAATGTTTTTCTGATAATTACTCAGTGAAAAAACTCTAGTAAATTGCATTTCTTAATTTATTGGCACAAACCTTTGCTGTAGTAAACTTCACTTTTGTTATGGTTATAAATAAATTATATTTTTTATGAGGCTTACTGCCTTAATAATTACAGATATAATTTACTGAGAATTTACTTTTATGCTAGCCAATGTTATATATTTTATAACATTTTTCTAAGTATATACTATGTTATGCATTTTATACTTTTTCCTTATTCAATTTTTACAAGAACGATGTGCATCTTATTTCTGTTTCATAGATAAGGTAGTGTATGTATACAGGATTTAAGATATTTGACAAGATCACAGATATGAAAAGCCTCAGAGCTATGGTTTTAATCTAGTTATCATCCAACCCTAAAACACGAAGTAGTATTTTCTGTGCATCAGTCAAGAGACAAACATTTATTGAGCATCGTCCACATGCCAGGCACCATTTTCTGTGATAGAGAGATGACATTGAATACAGTAGACAAAAACTCTACTGTTATGAAGCTTAAATTCTAGTGAGGCCTTTGAGAAAACTGCAATGACTGGTGCAGCTCTAGTGAGTTCTTGATGGGTGTGTGTTGAATGAATACATGTAGGCATGCACGTTTGAATGGTGGCTAGTTCATTGGTCTATCAAACACGCTCTGAAGAGTTCTGTTGAAAATGTAGCATTATTCAGATAAATGCAAACCAAAACTACACTGACATCATCTCACCCAGTTGAAATGGCTTATATTCAAAAAACAGGTAATAAAAAATATTGGTGAGGATGTGGAGAAAGGGAACGCTTGTAAACTGTTGGTGGGAATTAAATTAGTACAACCACTATGTAAAATAGTTCAGAAGTTTCTCAAAAATGAAAAATTGAGCTACCATATGGTCAAGCAATCCCACTGCTGGGTGTGTACCTAAAATAAATGAAATCAGTACATCAAAGAGCTATCTGCACTCCTATGTTTGTTGTGGCAGCAATGTTTACAATAGCTAAGATTTGGAAGCAACCTAAGTGTCCATCAACAGATGAATGAATAAAGAAAATGTGGTACAGATACACTATGGAGCACTATTCAGCCACGAAAGAATGAGATCCAGTCATTTGCAATGACATGGTGAAATAAGCCAGGCACTGAAAGACAAATATTACATGTTCTCACTTATTTGTGGGATCTAAAAATCAAAACAATTGAATTCATGGACATAGAGAGAAGAAAGATGGTTACCAGAGGCTGGGAAGTGTAGTCAGAGGCTGGCAGGGAGGGGTGAATATTTTAATGGGTACAAAAAAAAAAAAAAAAAAAAAACACACACACACACACAGAAAGAATAAGGAAGGCTTACTATTGGTACCACAATAGGGTGACTACATTCAGTAATAACTTAGTTGTGTAATTTAAAGTAAATAATGCAATTGGATTGTTTGTAACCCAAGGATAAATATTTGAGAGGATGGATACCCCATGTTCAATGATGTGCTTATTTCACATTGCATGATTGTATCAAAATATCCCATGTACTGCATAAATATATATATATATATATATATATGTATACACACATACATACATACCTACTATGTATCCACAAACATTTTTTAAAAATAGCATTAAGATTGTTGTTCAAAACCAGGCTTATGCACTCACCTAATGGAAAATAAAATTATGTTCTGAAGCTTCACACAGAGACAGAAGTTCTCCAGATCAGTAAGCATAAATAATATTCTAATACAAATGTCAGTCTTGGTTTTTGCTTTTTATTTTTTACAGGTATAGAAAACTAGAGGCAGTTTTTAAAACTGTTTAGACAATAGAAAAGTATTCACAAACATTACAAAGGGTAATAGAAGAAACTCTAATACAATATATAATCTAGTATGTATATAAACTAACAGAATAATGTATCCTTCATTCTGTGGCCTATAATTATTGCAACTTGCTAGAAATAAACATTAAAATGATAAAAAGTCACTTGGAACTACAGTCCTGATAATAATAAGACTGCAAAGCTGAGGTTTCCTTTGGTTATGAAATAAATAAAGAGGCTTATGAAGATAATAATCATATTTTCCAAAAAGTGAGCTAAGAAGAAAAAAGGAGAACCTTTAGTTCTTGAGTAATTATAGGCTAAAATATTTAGTTTTTAACAGCTGATTGATTTATTTCTATGTGCACACTACATGCAGATAGTTTTAAGATGTAAATAATACTACAAAAACTTTTAGAGATTTAAATTTTTTTTAACTTCTAAGTTCAGGGGTACAAGTGCAAGTTTGTTATATAGATAAACATGTGTCATAGGGGTTTATTGTACATATCATTTCATCACTCAGGTATTAAACTTAGTACCCATTAGTTAGTTGTTTCTGATCCTCTCTCTCCTCCTATCATCCACTCTTCAATAGACCCCAGTGTGTGTTGTTCTCCTCGATGTGTCCATGTGTTGTCATCATTTAACTCCCACTTATAAGTGAGAGCATGCAGTATTTGGTTTTCTGTTTCTGTCAGTTTGCTAGGGATAATGGCCTTCAGCTCCAACTATGTTCCTGCAAAGGACATTATGTCATTGTTTTTTTTAATGACTGCATAGTATTCCATGGTGTGTATGTACCACATTTTCTTTATCCAGTCTATCATTGACGGGCATTTATATTGATTTCATGTCTTTGAGATTGTGAATAGTGCTGCAATGAACATGTGTGTGTATGTGTCTTTATAACATAATGATTTATGTTCCTTTGGGTATATACCCAGCAATGGGATTGCTGTGTCAAATGGTATTTCTGTCTTTAGGTCTTTGAGGAATTGCCACACTGTCTTCCACAATGGCTGAACTAGTTTACACTCCCACCAACAGTGTATAAGCGTTCCTTTTTCTCCACAACATTGCCAGTAACTGTATATTTTGACTTTTTAATATTATAATAGCCATTCTGACTGACATGAGATGGTATCTCATTGTGCATTGGATTTGCATTTCTCTGATGATCGTGATGTTGAGCTTTTATTCCTATGATTGTTGGCCATATGCATGTCTTCTTTTGAAAAGTGTCTGTTCATGTCCTTTATCCACTTTTTGATTTTTTTTTCTTGTAAATTTGTTTAAGTTCCTTATAGATGCTGGATATTAGATCTTTGTCGGATTCATAGTTTGAAAATATTTTCTCTCATTCTGTAGGTGGGCTGTTCACTCTGATGGTAGTTTCTTTTGCTGTGCAGAAGCTCTTTAGTTTAATTAGATCCCATTTGTCAATTTTGGCTTTTATTGCCATTGCTTTTGATGTTTTAGTCATGAAGTCCTTGCCCATGCCCATGTCCTGAATGATATTGCCTAGGCTTTCTTCCATGGTTTTTATATTTTTAGGTTTTAGATTTAAGTTTTTAATCCATCTTGAGTTAATTTTTGTATACAATGTAAGAAAAGGGTCCTGTTTCAATCTTCTGCATATAGCTAGCCAGTTATCCCAGCACCATTTGAGTAGGGAATCTTTTCCCCATTGCTTGTTTTTGTGAGGTTTGCCAAAGATCAAATCGTTGTAGGTGTGTGGTCTGATTTCTGGGTTCTCTATTCTGTTCCTTTGGTCTATGTGTCTGTTTTTGGTACCAGTACAATGCTGTGTTGCTTACTGTAGTCTTGTAGTATAGTTTGAAGTTGGATAATGTGATGCCTCCTGCCTTGATCTTTTTGATTAAGATTGCCTTGGCTGTTGGGATCTTTTTTTGTTCCACATAAATTATAAAATAGTTTTATCTAGTCCTGTGAAGAATGTCAGTGGTAGTTTAATAGGAATAGCATTGAATCTGTAAATTGCTTTGGGAAGTGTGTCCATTTTAACAATATTGATGGTTCCTATCAATGAGTATGAAATGTTTTTCCTTTTTAAAAAAGAAAACAGGAACCCTGTTTCCATTTTTTTTAGATGTTTTAAAAATGTACCAGGTTTTCAAATAATATGTATAAAGTTCTCATTCTTCAACCCTGTCATTTAAAAAATCATTTTATTTTTAATTAAAAACAGTTGTTGTTTTATTTTTTATTTCAGATTGTGCTTGCATACTTGCTTCCTCTTTTCTTTCTTTAATGTTTCTTTTTTTCTTTCTTTTAATCTCTTCTCTCTTCCTTACTACTTTTTATGACACCATATTTTTCTTTCATAGATGCAAGATAATCTTTCTTTGAGGACTTTTCTTCCCGGGCTTAATATTATCTCTTGTTTCTAACATTCCTTTTTCCATGAGGTTATTTTGGCTTCACTCTTCCAAGTCAAAGACTTTTCACAAAGGCCTGGTGATTCCTTGGCTGCCTATTTAAAAATAAAAGTGAGACACTAGAAAGCTGATGTTGTGCCAGGCTTCATTCCTCCATTGACTGTCCATGTTCATATAGTGTAGTTCTAGTTTACAAATGTCATTTATTTTTATTAAAAATTCTACATCTATTTTTCTTATTTTTATGAAGTAATTTTTCTGAGACTAATGGGCTAAAAAGGTTTTTTTGTGCAATTTTAAAATTAATGTTATGAGTATTACGTTTAATGGCCTAAGATTTACTAATTTCCACTTTCAGATCTGTACCCAAAGGGTTCAGTCTCTCTACTTTTACCTAATTAATCTAGATTCAAATTCAGACTTAGGTTTTATCAGAAACTTTTTATTGATACTCTTAACTGTTTCTAATTTTCTATACAGTCTTTCAAGACTTTGTGTAGCTTTCTATTTTAAATGTTAATCTCATTAATCTGACAGTTATCATGACACCCACTTACCTTCTTCATTACTTTGAACATGTATTCATTTATTAAACTAGCAATGTCTGAAACAACTTTTTTTTAATTATTCTTATTATACTTTAAGTTCTAGTGTACATGTGCATAACGTGCAGGTTTGTTACATATGTATACTTGTGCCATGTTGCTGTGCTGCACCCATCAACTCGTCAGCACCCATCAACTCGTCATTTACATCAGGTATAACTCCCAATGCAATCCCTCCCCCCTTCCCCCTCTCCATAATAGGCCCCGATGTGTGATGTCCCCCTTCCCGAGTCCAAGTGATCTCATTGTTCAGTTCCCACCTATGAGTGAGAACATGCGGTGTTTGGTTTTCTGTTCTTGTGATAGTTCATTAAGAATGATGGTTTCCAGCTGCATCCATGTCCCTACAAAGGACACAAACTCATCCTTTTTTATGGCTGCATAGTATTCCATGGTGTATATGTGCCACATTTTCTTAATCCAGTCTGTCACTGATGGACATTTGGGTTGATTCCAAGTCTTTGCTATTGTGAATAGTGCCACAATAAACATACGTGTGCATGTGTCTTTATAGCAGCATGATTTATAATCCTTTGGGTATATACCTAGTAATGGGATGGCTGAGTCATATGGTACATCTAGTTCTAGATCCTTGAGGAATCGCCATACTGTTTTCCATAATGGTTGAACTAGTTTACAATCCCACCAACAGTGTAAAAGTGTTCCTATTTCTCCACATCCTCTCCAGCACCTGTTGTTTCCTGACTTTTTAATGATCGCCATTCTAACTGGTGTGAGATGATATCTCATTGTGGTTTTGATGGGCATTTCTCTGATGGCCAGTGATGATGAGCATTTTTTCATGTGTCTGTTGGCTGTATGAATGTCTTCTTTTGAGAAATGTCTGTTCATATCCTTTGCCCACTTTTTGATGGGGTTGTTTGTTTTTTTTCTTGTAAACTTGTTTGAGTTCTTTGTAGGTTCTGGATATTAGCCCTTTGTTAGATGAGTAGATTGCAAAAGTTTTCTCCCATTCTGTAGGTTGCCTGTTCACTCGGATGGTAGCTTCTTTTGCTGTGCAGAAGCTCTTTAGTTTAATTAGATCCCATTTGTCAATTTTGGCTTTTGTTGCCGTTGCTTTTGGTGTTTTAGACATGAAGCCTTTGCACATGCCTATGTCCTGAATGGTACTACCTAGGTTTTCTTCCAGGGTTTTTAGAGTATTAGGTCTAACATTTAAGTCTCTAATCCATCTTGAATTAATTTTCTTATAAGGAGTAAGGAAAGGATCCAGTTTCAGCTTTGTACTTATGGCTAGCCAATTTTCCCAGCACCATTTATTAAATAGGGAATCCTTTCCCCATTTCTTGTTTCTCTCAGGTTTGTCAAAGATCAGATGGCTGTAGATGTGTGGTATTATTTCTGAGGACTCTGTTCTGTTCCATTGGTCTATATCTCTGTTTTGATACCAGTACCATGCTGTTTTGGTTACTGTAGACTTGTAGTATAGTTTGAGGTCAGGTACCGTGATGACTCCAGCTTTGTTCTTTTGACTTAGGATTGTCTTGGAGATGCGGGCTCTTTTTTGGTTCCATATGAACTTTAAAGCAGTTTTTTCCAATTCTGTGAAGAAACTCATTGGTAGCTTGATGGGGATGGCATTGAATCTGTAAATTACCTTGGGCAGTATGGCCATTTTCACGATATTGATTCTTCCTATCCATGAGCATGGTATGTTCTTCCATTTGTTTGTGTCCTCTTTTATTTCACTGAGCAGTGGTTTGTAGTTCTCCTTGAGGAGGTCCTTTACATCCCTTGTAAGTTGGATTCCTAGGTATTTTATTCTCTTTGAAGCAATCGTGAATGGAAGTTCATTCATGATTTGGCTCTCTGTTTGTTTGTTACTGGTGTGTAACAATGCTTGTGATTTTTGCACATTAATTTTGTATCCTGAGACGTTGCTGAGGTTTCTTATCAGCTTAAGGAGATTTTAGGCTGAGACAATGGGGTTTTCTAAATATACAATCATGTCATCTGCAAA
>NW_020260194.1:0-4325 GCF_003255815.1 Theropithecus gelada
CAGGAATGCCAATTATTCTGTTGTCACACATCATTAAGTATCTCAAATTGTGTTACTATAATACTTAGCTGAATTACCTCCCTTATTTTGGCTTTGAAAAAACTAAAATCTCTGTGAAACACAGGATGGTGCATCTCCATTGAGAGTTGTTGAGAAGTGTGACTTTTCCTGGCATGCTTGAAAAATCAGTGACATTATTTTATAGATACACTTTGTAACTGACACCAAAGCTAGAAGCTCCTGTAAAGGGCAGAGTAGGCAACGTGTTATGCTTTGAGGGCCACAGAAGTCTCTGCATATATTTCTTTTGTGAAAACTTCAAAGTGTAAAAATCACTTCTGGTTCCCTGGCCAAGGCTCGGTCGGGGATCATGGTTTGCAGACCCTTGACAGCAGCTTAGCTGAAAGCTGGTCTCCCATGCAGTGAGCAGGAGCCCACCTCATTGCGTCAGCCAGAAAGATTCTGCCCTCATGCTGGAATTTACTTCAAACAAACTTGAAAGCTCTGGCACCGCTGCTCATTTCCATACTGTTGCAGGCTATCTAAAATACGGAGGATGCCTTGGCGTTTTGATTTTGTTACTCCTCTGGAAGGGCTCTGAGATGGCTCATTGCGAGTTAGACATTTGCAGAAATGATCAAGCAGAGCTGCAGTCATCTTGCAGATCAAGTGAAGTTTTTTCTGAAAACTTGTTACAGGCTTAAATTTCTGATCCCGTTCCATCCACTGATCTTGTATGATTGGTTTCTTTTTGCACCCATTTGGGTCTGTGAAGTGTCTCCCCACCGTGGTAGAACTTTAGCTCTGATTTCATGCATGAGTCGGTATCCTCACTCCTTCTGTGAGGAGAAAGCGCTGTAGCTCCTGCGTGGTTTCCGGCCCCTCCCTGCACGCGGATGGATTGGGAGATATTTGTGGTGTGTGAACTTGCTACCCCCAGAGGCTCCTTGTTCACTCCCCTGGATCATACTCCTCCCTACTCCCATGGACTGCACTCCTCCCTCCTGGTTCATTCCCCGGACCACATTCCTCCCTCCTCCTTCCTGGCTCACTCCCGTGGACCACACACCTCCCTCCTGGTTCATTCCCCGGACCACATTCCTCCCTCCTCCTTCCTGGCTCACTCCCCTGGACCACATTCCTCCCTCCTCCTTCCTGGTTCACTCCCCTGGACCACACATGTTCCTCCTGGTTCACTCCCTGGACCACACTCCTCCCTCCTGGTTCACTCGCTGGGCCGAACTCCACCCTCCTCCCTCCTGGTTCACTCTCCTGTGTCCCCACTCCTCCCTCCTTGTTCACTCCCCTGAGCCCCCACTCCTCCCTCATTGTTCACTCCCCAGGGCCCCCACTCCTCCCTACTCCCCTGGGCCACATTCCTCCCTCCTGGTTCACTCCCCTGGGTCCCCACTCCTCCCTCTTGGGGGCTTGGTAGTTTCTGCTGTGCTTGTGCCAGCACGATAAGGCTGAGTGGCAGCTCCAGGGCTATGGCTGCTCACGCAGCTGTAGCGTTAGTGCAGAGAACTGCGGGGATGCAGCTGCCCTTGCTGTGATGCTTCGAGTGTCACAGTCGGTATGGGAAACTGGGTGGGATGTGGATGTCCCAGGAAGGGACAGGAGCCTCCCCTCAGCCTCTGTCAAACACTTCTCAGCCAGGCATGGTGGCTTATGCCTGTAATCCCAGCGCTTTGGGAGGCCGGGGTGGGTGGATCACCTGAGGTCAGGAGTTGGAGACCGGCTTGACCAATGTGGTAATTTTTGACACATTAAGGATTAAGGAAAATGACTCTCACTCGTTTGCCTTGCTTTTTAATTGATGATTGGTGTAGCTCAGTAGTCTGAACTTGTTAAGCAACCATTCTTACTGAAAGACTAATGTTTAAAAGTCTCTTCCTCTGGACACGTCTTTGGCTGCTGTAATCAAATGCAATGTAATCAGCACTGGTTAATGGCTTTCCTTGCTTGGCTAACAAATGCTCCTCAGAAACTTTGGTTTCTTGTTATTTTCATTTATAATTATGTTTTAAGCCTTCTAATTTTTCTAGCTTTCCTGCGAGTTGGGTAAAACTGTGATGGGTGCTTAGTTTGGGATGTTGACGTACACTCTATGCCCAGCTACTATGCCATTGTGTGAACACTGACTTGTCACTTTCTCATGAAGACTGATTTTACCTAGTTTGGTAAATTCTATTAATTTTAAGGAAGGGGGTGGAACGCAACTGCTGTTAGGAGGCTTTTTTAAGGATCGGGGAAGTGTTGCCATGATTATTACCGTTACAGAAGAAACATAAAAATACGTGCTGCCTTCAGTCATGATGAATATGTAAGTCTGCATCTGTGACTGCAGAAAACGGCAGCCCCAAATCTTAAAATCGTGTGGATGCACCAAGCCCATCTGCAGGGCACTGTGGAGCAGCCTGCATTAGCCGAAGTTGGCCCACAAGCCCTGAGGGATGGTGTCTGAGTTATGATAAGGCTCTGACTTGGGATTAAACAGACCTCCAAATACTGTGATATTCTACACAAAGACACGATACTGCCCAGGGAGCCCAGTGGGCACCTATAGGCAGTGTAGGTGAGAAAATGTTCCAAAGAAGATTCCTGCAGCTCAGCTAGGAGGATTCTGCAAGGTAGTAGACACATCAATGTTCACATGGGAGTGTTGAGCTATATTCATTCCTTTTAAGCAGCCAGGCTTGTGTGTGTTTTTAGGGGCACTCACGTAGCGCCCCTTCCACCCTCACTGCTGGTTGTGCCTGTTTGATGTTGCGGATTTCTGTGTTAAGTGTGTCCACTCTCCAAATGTATCTCTGTCTCCAGAATATTTTAGAGTAAACCATTTATTGTTTAAACGCTTGCTTTTAGTGAGGAAGAAATCTTTAAAACGGGCCATACAGACCCTGATATAAATGTTGAACAATGGAATGTGTAATGTTTAACTCGTAGTGTTTAAAGTAGAAGACAGTTTAGTTTAGAAATCCTGTTGGAATGCCAACTTAAATTACCACCATCCGTATGCATATGGAAAAGAATGAGAGTGAATGTGCAGAAATGGAATTTTCTCTATTTTGTAGAGATTCTGTAATGGATCAGGTACAAGCCTCATTTCATGATTTAAATGCATGAAGCTGAAATTAAAAAACTTGACAAAAACATGCCTTTGAATAGTGAGCCTTTATCCTCCTTGAAATAGTGATTCATTCACTAAAATGTCCACCTGCAACTTGGTCAAACACATTTCTTGCATTAGTTCTCAAGCGAGCTAGCTCAGTTTTCCAGACAGGGAGATTATTATTGCTTAAAGTTTGTCGTGATGATGTTGGTGAACAGGGAAAATTCTATGATGTGGATCCTCTGTGTGTGTTAAACATCAGACACGGCCTGCCCAACCCTCTGCCTGTAACTGGGAACCTTGACTGTCGGGATCATTGTAGAGAACCTTGAGGAAAGCAAAACAAAAAGCCTCTGGAGTAGCAAAAGATGTAGCTGATTTCATGCAGTAAAACTTACACATTTTTCTTTAAAATGCATCCTTCGGAACCTCAGTTTGCTGATTATTTTAGAATCACTGTAGTCTGCTGACAGCAGTCGTGGGAACAGGTGCATGGCCCGGCTGGTGCAGGAGGGTCTCAGAGCGGAGCCACACTGCTGACACCGAAGGAGGGGCTGGAGCCATCATGCTAGTGACTCGTGCAGATGGCCTTGGCTGACCTCCAGAAGAGGAAACGTCAGTATCCAAGGAGGAAAAAGTCTATTAATTTCATGAGTGTTTGCCTTCGCAATGGCTACAATCCTGAGTTTGTGGCACCTGCTGTCTCTGGAATGAGGAGTCTTCCCTTCCCGGCAGACAAGCTCTAGATGGGAACAGGAGCTGTGATTGCTGGATTGAAGAGGTTTCCTTCTTGGGGAGGTGGCCTTCGAGCCTGACATGAAGGAAGCTGTGACTGGCGGGAAAGGGCCTTGCAGACAGTGTATTTACCAGGAGGGTCAGTGACTGAGAACCATCCTGTTCTGAGTGTTGCCATTCTGGTTCTAGAGTAAACTTGGGGAGAAACAACAGCCAAAAGCCTCGAGGAATATTCTGTGATGTTGATCACGTTTGGTAGATTTGTTGCTGAGACTCTGAAATGAGAAGCCCGGGAGGTNTAAACTTGGGGAGAAACAACAGCCAAAAGCCTCGAGGAATATTCTGTGATGTTGATCACGTTTGGTAGATTTGTTGCTGAGACTCTGAAATGAGAAGCCCTGGAGGTGCAGGTCTATCAGGCCATGCGACGTGGGACAGCTGCTGCTTCAGGGGTTGGAGTCCCCGTGCCAGAGGCTCA
>NW_020260195.1:0-4324 GCF_003255815.1 Theropithecus gelada
TTCTTGTGGAATTTGCAAAGTGATATTTGGAAGCCCATAGAGGGCTAAGGTGAAAAAGAAAATATCCTCAGAGCCCTTTGTCAGATGAGTAGATTGCAAAAATTTTCTCCCATTCTGTAGGTTGCCTGTTCACTCTGATGGTAGTTTCTTTTGCTGTGCAGAAGCTCTTTAGTTTAATGAGATCCCATTTGTCAATTTTGGCTTTTGCTGCCGTTGCTTTTGGTGTTTTAGACATGAAGTCTTTGCCCATGCCTATGTCCTGAATGGTACTACCTAGGGTTTCCTCTAGGATTTTTATGGTATTAGGTCTAACATTTAAGTCTCTAATCCATCTTGATTTAATTTTCGTATAAGGAGTAAGGAAAGGATCCAGTTTCAGCTTTCTACTTATGGCTAGCCAATTTTCCCAGCACCATTTATTAAATAGGGAATCCTTTCCCCATTTCTTGTTTTTCTCAGGTTTGTCAAAGATCAGATGGCTGTAGATGTGTGGTATTATTTCTGAGGACTCTGTTCTGTTCCATTGGTCTATATCTCTGTTTTGGTACCAGTACCATGCTGTTTTGGTTACTGTAGCCTTGTAGTATAGTTTGAAGTCAGGTAGCGTGATGCCTCCAGCTTTGTTCTTTTGACTTAGGATTGTCTTGGAGATGCGGGCTCTTTTTTGGTTCCATATGAACTTTAAAGCAGTTTTTTCCAATTCTGTGAAGAAACTCATTGGTAGCTTGATGGGGATGGCATTGAATCTATAAATTACCTTGGGCAGTATGGCCATTTTCACGATATTGATTCTTCCTATCCATGAGCATGGTATGTTCTTCCATTTGTTTGTGTCCTCTTTTATTTCACTGAGCAGTGGTTTGTAGTTCTCCTTGAAGAAGTCCTTTACATCCCCTGTAAGTTGGATTCCTAAGTATTTTATTCTCTTTGAAGCAATTGTGAATGAAAGTTCATTCATGATTTGGCTCTCTGTTTGTCTGTTACTAGTGTATAAAAATGCTTGTGATTTTTGCACATTAATTTTGTATCCTGAGACTTTGCTGAAGTTGCTTATCAGCTTAAGGAGATTTTGGGCTGAGACAATGGGGTTTTCTAAATATACAATCATGTCATCTGCAAAGAGGGACAATTTGACTTCTTCTTTTCCTAACTGAATACCCTTGATTTCTTTCTCTTGCCTGATTGCCCTAGCCAGAACTTCCAACACTATGTTGAATAGGAGTGGTGAGAGAGGGCATCCCTGTCTTGTGCCAGTTTTCAAAGGGAATTTTTCCAGTTTTTGCCCATTCAGTATGATATTGGCTGTGGGTTTGTCATAAATAGCTCTTATTATTTTGAGGTACGTTCCATCAATACCGAATTTATTGAGCGTTTTTAGCATGAAGGGCTGTTGAATTTTGTCAAAAGCCTTTTCTGCATCTATTGAAATAATCATGTGGTTCTTGTCTTTGGTTCTGTTTATATGCTGGATTATGTTTATTGATTTGCGAATGTTGAACCAGCCTTGCATCCCAGGGATGAAGCCCACTTGATCATGGTGGATAAGCTTTTTGATGTGTTGCTGAATCCGGTTTGCCAGTATTTTATTGAGGATTTTTGCATCGATGTTCATCAGGGATATTGGTCTAAAATTCTCTTTTTTTGTTGTATCTCTGCCAGGCTTTGGTATCAGGATGATGTTGGCCTCATAAAATGAGTTAGGGAGGATTCCCTCTTTTTCTATTGATTGGAATAGTTTCAGAAGGAATGGTACCAACTCCTCCTTGTACCTCTGGTAGAATTCAGCTGTGAATCCATCTGGTCCTGGACTTTTTTTGGTTGGTAGGCTATTAATTGTTGCCTCAATTTCAGAGCCTGCTATTGGTCTATTCAGGGATTCAACTTCTTCCTGGTTTAGTCTTGGAAGAGTGTAAGTGTCCAGGAAATTATCCATTTCTTCTAGATTTTCCAGTTTATTTGCGTAGAGGTGTTTATAGTATTCTCTGATGGTAGTTTGTATTTCTGTGGGGTCGGTGGTGATATCCCCTTTTTCATTTTTAATTGCGTCGATTTGATTCTTCTCTCTTTTCTTCTTTATTAGTCTTGCTAGTGGTTTGTCAATTTTGTTGATCTTTTCAAAAAACCAACTCCTGGATTCATTGATTTTTTGGAGGGTTTTTTGTGTCTCTATCTCCTTCAGTTCTGCTCTGATCTTAGTTATTTCTAGCCTTCTGCTAGCTTTCGAATGTGTTTGCTCTTGCTTCTCTAGTTCTTTTAATTGCGATGTTAGAGTGTCAATTTTAGATCTTTCCTGCTTTCTCTTGTGGGCATTTAGTGCTATAAATTTCCCTCTACACACTGCTTTAAATGTGTCCCAGAGATTCTGGTATGTTGTATCTTTGTTCTCATTGGTTTCAAAGAACATCTTTATTTCTGCCTTCATTTCGTGATGTACCCAGTAGTCATTCAGGAGCAGGTTGTTCAGTTTCCATGTAGTTGAGCGGTTTTGATTGAGTTTCTTAGTCCTGAGTTCTAGTTTGATTGCACTGTGGTCTGAGAGACAGTTTGTTATAATTTCTGTTCTTGTACATTTGCTGAGGAGTGCTTTACTTCCAATTACGTGGTCAATTTTGGAATAAGTACGATGTGGTGCTGAGAAGAATGTATATTCTGTTGATTTGGGGTGGAGAGTTCTATAGATGTCTATTAGGTCAGAACCTACAAAGAACTCCAACAAATTTACAAGAAAAAAACAAACAACCCCATCAAAAAGTGGGCAAAGGATATGAATAGACATTTCTCAAAAGAAGACATTCATACAGCCAACAAACACATGAAAAAATGCTCATCATCACTGGCCATCAGAGAAATGCAAATCAAAACCACAATGAGATACCATCTCACACCAGTTAGAATGGCGATCATTCAAAAGTCAGGAAACAACAGGTGCTGGAGAGGATGTGGAGAAATAGGAACACTTTTACACTGTTGGTGGGATTGTAAACTAGTTCAACCATTATGGAAAACAGTATGGCGATTCCTCAAGGATCTAGAATTAGATGTACCATATGACCCAGCCATCCCATTACTGGGTATATACCCAAAGGATTATAAATTATGCTGCTATAAAGACACATGCACACGTATGTTTATTGCAGCACTATTCACAATAGCAAAGACTTGGAATCAACCCAAATGTCCATCAGTGACAGATTGGATTAAGAAAATGTGGCATATATACACCATGGAATACTATGCAGCCATAAGAAAGGATGAGTTTGTGTCCTTTGTAGGGACATGGATGCAGCTGGAATCCATCATTCTTAGCAAACTATCACAAGAACAGAAAACCAAACACCGCATGTTCTCACTCATAGGTGGGAACTGAACAATGAGATCACTTGGACTCGGGAAGGGGAACATCACACACCGGGGCCTATCATGGGGAGGG
Source organism: Theropithecus gelada (assembly GCF_003255815.1). Taxonomy (NCBI): domain Eukaryota; kingdom Metazoa; phylum Chordata; class Mammalia; order Primates; family Cercopithecidae; genus Theropithecus; species Theropithecus gelada. The sequence continues at coordinate 3,431 of NW_020260195.1, forward strand.
GGGCGGGGGGAGGGATTGCATTGGGAGTTATACCTGATGTAAATGACGAGTTGATGGGTGCAGCACACCAACAAGGCACAAGTATACATATGTAACAAACCTGCACGTTATGCACATGTACCCTACAACTTACAGTATAATAATAATAAATAAATTTAAAAAAAAAAAGAATACAAAAATTAGCAAGGCATGGTGACATGTACCTGTAGTCCTAGCTACTCAGGAGGCTGAGGTAGGAGAATCGTTTGACACAGGAAGCGACAGTTGCAGTGAGCCGAGATTGTGCCACTGCACTCTAGCCTGAGCGACACATTGAGACTCTGTCACATACACACACACACACACACACACACACAAATACTATGGTGAGTGGTGGTCATGGTTTGGGTATTGATAGTTAGGCTTAGCCAGAAAATCAAGTGGATGAGAGATAATAAAAGTGTCCTTAACTAACTAAAAAAAAAAAAAAAAAAAGAAAATATCCTCAGAGAAAAAATGGGAAGAAGCTTTCTGAGAAACTGCTTTGTGATGTGTGACTTCCACTCACAGAGTTACATCTGTATTTCGTGGATCTGTTTGCTAGCCTAATTTCTGTGGAATCTGAGAACTGATATTTTGGATCCCTTTGAAGCCTGTAGGGCCAATGAAATATCCTCGATAACAAAGAGAAAGAAGATTTCTGAGAAACTTCTTTGTGTTCTGTGAAATCATCTCACAGAGTTACAGCCTTCCCCTCAACAAGTCTTTCGCTTAGCCTGTTCTTGTGAAATTTGCAAAGTGATATTTCGATGCCCATAGAGGGCTATGGTGAAAAAGGAAATATAATCAGATGAAATCTAGAAAGAAGCTTTCTGAGAAACTGCTTAGTGTTCTGTTAATTCATCTCACAGAGTT
>NW_020260196.1:0-4323 GCF_003255815.1 Theropithecus gelada
AAAAACTCAATTTATACAATACATATGAGTTAAATCTCTTGATTGTAGCAAATTTTTCAGTATTACGTGAATGTAAGATGGCTACAGTGAACTGTTCAACATCTTTTCTTCTGTAAACAATATTTTAGTTCTTACTTATGAGCAGAAGAGAATAAAATCAGATAGAAGGCTGAGTAGTTCATGCAAAGCAGACCTACTTCAAAATGACCTCTTCATAAAGACTTCTTAAATGCTCAATATACACAGTTACCCCAATTTCTTCCTCTTTGGCTCTCAAAATACTGGGTCTCAGGTATTTAGATTTCCTTGTCCAGTAAAAGGCAGAGAATCTAAGTATATCCCAGGATTTCCTACCTTACCACCTATGTAAAAATAAAGAATTATCTTCACTTAAAACAAAATCAAGAAATGGTTGATCCGAAGATGATGAGTTATCTTAATTGTTCACAGTCAGTTACAGATCCAACTCCTTGCTCTATTCTTTTTTCTCTTCTTACTACTGCACTTAGCTAGGAAAAAAAACTCAGAAAGAACCTCTATTTTAGAATTAAGTTCAGTTCCTTCAATTAAACATATGTAACATCATGCAAAATATCTCTACATTTTTCTTATTTTATAATCACCTGAAACCAAAGCCCTGGTCTCATGGCACTTGTAATTCTTCACTTTTAGCAGATATAATTAGTTGATAGTTGGTATTATATTTATTATGGAGCCTTTCCGTCTCTTCCACTAAATGGTATTTTTCTTGGAGTTAAAAAAAAAAAAGTGTTTTTCTTATTCACCTTTGTCTTATCCATCATGTCCAGGCAGCCCCTAACACACACCTTTTATATAGTCAATGCTTCAGCAATACATTGCTGAAGGCTGAGCTATGCTAGTGGCCCAGGAGCAATTGATTTATTTTTATTTGTATTTGTAAATTCTCAGTTCAGATTTGAGTGAGAAATAGGTAAGAGTAAAATTTGGGCACATCAAAACCTCTCTTACCAATAATGTTCAAATCTTTACTGTAGGCATGACCAAGTAGCTCATAATGACATGGACTTAAAGCAAAGTCTGATTTTACCAATTATCTTTGCTTTAGGAATCCAGTGATTATCTGGGAGTATTTTGATGGCCTTGTTTGATTATTTAGTTTTCATTTTCAAAGCCATCAGTATTATTTTTCTAGTTTAAATAATTTAAACAGCTCTAGCATAGACAATATTGTCAGAAGTAAATTGTATATTAAAAGCATTACTGGTACACTTGCATTTAAGATTCATTTGCTCAAATTATCAGGCTGGGTTACAATAGATTGTGGCTGAGGCACAGGCTGTTAAGACTGTCAAGGGCTACTTTGTCCTGAAAGTGAGTTTTAAAGTAAGCGGGGATATTTATCTACTAACAATGTGAATTGAATATATACTTTCTCATTTTGTTGCCCTATCATTCTCAGATAGTGCTTATATGTAAGCCCTGACTAGGGCATTTAACACACCAGAGAGAACTACACACTTCTACCTTCATTTTGGAGACTGGGCACATGGTAGGATACTGGAGTTCTGATATGAGCAGTCTCAAATCTGGACATCTCTCAGGTTTGGCAAATGATGAGTCTCAGGAGCTGTAATATTTTGGGCTGATCACTGGGGCTGGAACAAATTAAGAGACCTCATTCTTTTCTGGCAAGTGGAGAAGCCTATTGGAGTTTTACATATTTTGAAGACATTATCTAGCCTTATTCAAATACCTTAAGTGCTTTTTTTCCTACCAGCATACATTTTAAGCAACAGATCTAACACAGGCAGTTAATGCAACAGCTCTAAAGAAATATTCTCATATAATCAATTGAATCTATTTCAGTTGACCACTCAATTACTGCCAATACACACATTAAACCATTGCTTCGAGGTAATTTGTTTTATAATTATTTGGTGTGGTTAAATTAATTACCTGGAAGCGTTACAAAGTACATTCTCTTTTTTTCCTTTTTGCCAGACACGAAAGGTGATTTGCAAGCATTATGTTTCATGCGTTCTCCTCGTGTCTTCTCCTAGTACATATTCCTTTCATCCTTTTTTCCCACCTGCTCCTCCAGCCCCATTGTGTGTGTTCACTATGGTGTAACATATTGGCATTGTTGCCCAGGTTTCCTAAGATCTGTGCTTATCAATGCTCTTCACTGGTTGACTGCTCAAGTAGTTGACTTCTACCAATCATTCTGTCCTTGGCCTTAAAATTGTTTCTTCAAGAAAATCTTCCCCAACTTCTAAAACTAGGTTAAGGGACTCAGTTACATGAAAATACTCTCGTGTTAATGATGTATATTTACTTAATTTTTCTCTTATCACTAGATAAGGTCTATGTGAATAGGAACTTAACCCACATTGCTCTGAGATCTGTGCCCCAAAACAACTACCACAATGGCGGTGGTAGCAGCACCATTCCTTTCTGTAGAACTGACATCGAGCATATGATGACAGCACTGAATTCCTGCCTATTCCTTTGAGACAGTAGCAGCTGTGTCAGATCTTATACAACTATCGTTATGGAGCAATGACCATGATAGTAACCCAAACTATCTTGGGCAAGTAACCTTAATATCAAAGATTTTTAGAGTCCTGTGTTGCTCTATATGTGTTGACAGACCCACATGTGTTGCTATTATACTGGCAAAGAACAGCAAGTCTTACTAAATTCTCATTTGTGAGTGAAAACATATGCATTCCTAGGGAATTTTGAAGATGTTTGTGGAAGCAGAATCTTTCAAAGTCTATATGTTCTTATAAGTCTAAGAAGTGGTAGCAGTGAGAAGTTTTGGGAAATTCAGGAAAAGGGAATTTTCTCTGGTATATATTTTTGCTACAGCTGCCATAAAAACTATCACAATCACAGATTGGGTAGCTAAAGCAACAGAAATGTAGTTTCTCTCAGTTCTGGAGGCTAGAAGTACAAGATTAAGATATCAGCAGGTTTGGTTTCTTCTGCGGCTCCTCACCTTGGCTTGCAGATGGCTACCTTCTCACTGTATCTTCATATGGCCTTTTCTCTCTGAGTAAATATCACTGGTACATCTTCACTTTCTTATAAAAAACATCAATCATATTGAATCAGAGCCCCACCCTTAAGACATCATTTGAATATAATTCTCTTTCTTTGTTTTTGTGTTTGTTTTTTTTTTGAGATGGAGTCTCGCTCTGTCGCCCAGGCTGGAGTGCAGTGACACAATCTCGACTCACTGTAAGCTCCACCTCCTGGGTTCACGCCATTTCCCTGCCTCAGCCTCCCGAGGAGCTGGGAATACAGGTGCCCACCACCAGGCCTGGCTAAGTTATTGTATTTTTAGTAGAGATGGGGTTTCACTGTGGTCTCGATCTCCTGACCTCGTGATCCACCTGTCTTGACCTCCCAAAGCTCCTGGCCGAATTTAATTATGTTTCTAAAGGCCCTATCTCCAAACACAGTCACACTGAACAATAGGGATTCAACTTATAAACTTGGAGAAAACATACTTTACTCCGTCACATCTAGTAATTGCTGGGATAATCTGTTTACATGGATTTCTGCTGTTTCAAAAGAGTGATCTTTAATGTTGCTGCATTTTGTTCTTTTATAGGTATGAATTCATACATATGTAGTACATATGTTTATATCAAATATGCATAAAGATTTATGTGTGTGTTTCTATCTGTCTATGTGTCTGCCTATCTATCTATCTATTTAATGATTCTGACCTGGACCTGAAAATAATGTCTGTATTTTGCTGTTAATATACATAGCCAAAACAAGACCCATTGATCTGTTGCCTAAAAGAAACACTTCACGTGTTAAGACACATATAGACTGAAATAAAGGAATGTGTGATGGTTAATACTGAGTGTCAACTTGATTGGATTGAAGGATGGAAAATTTTGATGTTGGGTGTGTCTGTGAGGGTATTGCCAAAGGAGATAAACATTTGAGTCAGTTGGTTGGGAAAGGCAGACCAACCCTTAATCTGGGTGAGCACCATCTAATCAGTTGTGAGCATGGTCAGAAACTAAAGCAGGCAGAAAAATGTGAGACTAGACTGGCTTAGCTTCCCAGCCTACATCTTTCTCTAATGCTAGATGCTTCCTGCCCTCAAACATCAAACTCCAAATTCTTCAACTTTGGAACTCAGACTGGCTTCCTTGTTCCTCAGCTTGCAGATGGCCTATTGTGGGACCTTGTGATACTGTGAGTTAATCCTCCTTAATAAACTCCCCTTCATATACATATGTGTGTGTGTGTGTGTGTGTGTGTGTGTGTGTGTGTCCTATTAATTCTGTCTATTGGTTCTGTCTCTCTAGAGAACCC
>NW_020260197.1:0-4322 GCF_003255815.1 Theropithecus gelada
CCATCATTCTTAGCAAACTATCACAAGAACAGAAAACCAAACACCGCATGTTCTCACTCATAGGTGGGAACTGAACAATGAGATCACTTGGACTCGGGAAGGGGAACATCACACACCGGGGCCTATCATGGGGAGGGGGGCGGGGGGAGGGATTGCATTGGGAGTTATACCTGATGTAAATGACGAGTTGATGGGTGCAGCACACCAACAAGGCACAAGTATACATATGTAACAAACCTGCACGTTATGCACATGTACCCTACAACTTACAGTATAATAATAATAAATAAATTTTAAAAAAAACAAAAAACAAAAAACAAACAAACAAAAAAAAATAATAATAAAATATGTAACTAAAGTCAACACTTTCCTGTATGCCAAGTTCTTTTGGGTAATAAAGTCTAATGATGGGCTTCAAAGATGCTAGGATTTTTGGAGTAGGGAAAGACAACAGAGAGAAAGGAGGTAGCATCCTCACCCCCAGGCCTTAAGTTATCTGAGGTGTGAGAGATGAAACAGTTGCCAATGACAGGGGAAGCTGCTTTATCAGGGAACAGAAAGTCTTCATTTACATCAAGGAGGTGACAGGACCAAGAAACTGCGGAACATATGGGGGTTTATTCATGTCTTATTGTGAATTCCAGTGTGCAGGGAAAGATGGAGATAGATTCAGATTTGATTCACTGTGAATTCCAGGGGTGGGGAACAGGGGTTTAGGAGGGCAGAAAGAGATGGGGATAGAGTCATATTTGAGAAGCATAGAAGCAGGTCCATTGATAAGAGATTAGATGGGAGCCTTGGCCTCTGATGGTGACTAAGGAGGGAGGGATGAGAAGTGTAATGGTTATGTGATAAGTCCCAGCAGTCCAGGAGCATCAGTGATAGAAGTCCTGGGTTGGGAAGGGAGCTTTACCTGAGTACTGAGACCTGAGGGACTTGCCATTGCTGAGATACGGTGACAACTGGCAATATGCAATAAGGTAATGCCCCCAGGGCAATGTATCTGGTCCATAAACATATTTTATTGGTCTTTATATCCCCAGTACCCAGCAAGGTTCCCAGCACACAGTTGGTGCCTGTACTGTTTACACAGGTAGCAATGTCAACATTATCCAGCCCCCTCCATACCTCTCTCATTTCACCTTGAATTACTGTCCTCCATGCTCACCCAACTTGCAACACTGGGCTTGGTTGTATTCCCAAGCCTACCAAGCTCCTTCTCATCTGAGAGTTTATGTAGTTATCAGCCCATCTACCTGGACACCCCCACCCCTACTCAGCCAGTTCCTCATATGCCTGGCTCCTTCTTATCACTCAAACCTCTGCTCAAATGCTTCCTTTTCAGAGATGACTTGCTTGGCCTCTTATCTTCAGCATGACACCGCTGTCTACCTCATCATCATATTTTATTTCTTTTAGAGCACTTATCAACAATTCCTTATGTATTTGTTTGTGTGTGTGTATACTACTGGTTTCTTGTACATTTTCTGTCTGCACTAGATTGCCTGTGAAGGCAGAAGCATAATCGGTCTGCCTTATCTTCATGTCCTGACTCTTAAAATGGTAAATGCAGTAAATATTCATTGAAAAACTGTCGAAAAAATATTTTGTTTAAGTATCTTCAAAGTTTTCAAGCACAACAACCATTGTATAGTTTAAAAGCCCCCATAGTTCATGAATAACCAACCCTCCGCAGCCTGGCAAGATCGGGATGTGGCTCAATATTCCCGAGATAGCTCATCACACTTCATCTGCAACTAACCGTGTGGTTTCAGTGGCCGAAGCTGAATAGCTCACAAGAGGAGTAAGCAAGTATTTGGCAGGGTCATTTGCCAAAGAGTCATTGCCCCTAATCAAAAAGCAATTAATTACGGGAATTAAGGAAAAGAAATGGTCTTCATGTCCCTGGGCCACCTTTTCTGAATGACTCAGGCGGCCCAGGGCAAGTCAGGACATAAAAGTAAAAATAAGCCCTGTGCTTCAAAGGCACACTGAGGCTTTGACAATAAAGCTGCTGAGACGGCAGGTCACAGGTAAGGAGACCTGAGTGTAGAAGGTTTTAAAAAGCATGCCTTTAAAAGTAAAGGAAACAGAGGAAGAAAATGATTTTTATAATTACAATTTAAAAATACTGATTTAAAAAAAAATAACTTAGCATAGGTTAAAGAGAGAGAAGATTTACAGCACTGGGAAAACCAAAGAGAATCCGTGTAAAGTGTTGTCATGGGATTAAGCAATTGAGATAAGCCCTTTCCAGCTCGAATAAAGGGTATTAGTTTGAAAGCAAAGTGGGCTTTGTCTCTGCCACTTTGTCCATTTGATTTTTATTTTCTGGTCAACTTGACCTTTGAGTCTTACTCAAGTGATTTTTGACCTAGTTGTGGCATGGGGCCTGTAGCTGTATAAAACAGTAACTTATTTGATTACATTGTTCAGCCACTATAAGATTCCTTCATTTTTTTCCCTACTTTTGAAAAGGTTTTCTCACCTCAGCTAAACAAAATTGGTCTTTTCAGTTTATGGCTACAAACAATAGCTCATATTGTTTTAGTACTTTCCAAAGTTAAGAAATGAATTTAGCAATCATCCAGTTAATTCCCAACTCTCTGTCCATTTTATGGATGAGCAAAGTAAGCCCTAGAATCCTGAAGGACCTGGCTCAAGAGCACAGCTAGCAGGTGGCAGGACAGAAAACCCAGCTGTTGAGCCAGGTGGACCCATGTTTGAATCTATCTCCACTATTCATTACCTGTATGAAGGGACCATCGCTTCTGTATCTGCAACAAGACTATTTCTTTGACTGAACCTCAGTTTCCTCATCTATAATATGGGGAAAAGATCATGAATTCTGTAAACATTTATAATGCAGAAGCACTATCCTGGAATCTAGGGATGTAGATACAATAAAAAATAGACATGTGGAATTTACTGTTTTGATGAATTGGTAACTATGAATCTCATCAAAAGAAAGCAGAATGGAGATATTCTGAGCAGGGAGTTTGGGGGAGAAATAAGAGTGATTCCTCCTATCTGCTGCTAAGGCCATGAAGACACTACACCAAGAGGAGGAGTAGGCTTGGCCAGGTCCATATTCCAGGCCCTGTTGAAAAGGCTCTTAGCTCTGTCTCCTTCACACCTTCAGACTCTATACACAGACTATATTCTCTGTGCCTTGGTATGTAGTATTCTAGAATAATGGCTTCTATTCAGTAGGGGTTTGACACAGACATTTTTCATGTCATAGCTCATATAGAAAATTTAGTTTTCATAGAAATGTATAGCCCAACACAGGGATAGGTAAATGTTTCTGTAAAGGGCCAGATGGTAAATATTTTTGGCTATGTGAATCATATAGTTTCTGTCACAGCTGCTCAACTCTGCCATTATAGCTACACAGAAGCCATAGACAGTGTGGCCAAGGACAAGGATGGCTAAGTTTCCATAAAATTTGATTTACAAAAACAGGTTATGGGATGGATTTGGCCCACTGACTGTTTGCCAACCCCTGGCCTAGCAAAAAGTTAAAACTCAATAAATATTAACAGTCATTCATTAAATCAAAAACACATTTACGGGGGGCGGAGCAAGATGGCCGAATAGGAACAGCTCCAGTCTCCAACTCCCAGCGCCAGCGACACAGAAGACCGGTGATTTCTGCATTTTCAACTGAGGTACTGGGTTCATCTCACTGGGGAGTGCCTGACGATCGGTGCTGGTCAGCTGCTGCAGCCCGACCAGCGAGAGCTGAAGCAGGGCGAGGCATCGCCTCACCTGGGAAGCGCAAGGGGGAAGGGAATCCCTTTTCCTAGCCAGGGGAACTGAGACACACAACACCTGGAAAATCGGGTAACTCCCACCCCAATATTGCGCTTTAAGCAAACAGGCACACCAGGAGATCATATCCCACACCTGGCCGGGAGGGTCCCACGCCCACGGAGCCTCCCTCATTGCAAGCACAGCAGTCTGTGATCTACCGGCAAGGCAGCAGCGAGGCTGGGGGAGGGGCGCCCGCCATTGCTGAGGCTTAAGTAGGTAAACAAAGCTGCTGGGAAGCTCGAACTGCGTGGAGCTCACAGCAGCTCAAGGAAACCTGCCTGTCTCTGTAGACTCCACCTCTGGGGACAGGGCACAGCTACACAACAACAACAACAACAACAAAAAAGCAGCAGAAACCTCTGCAGACGCAAACGACTCTGTCTGACAGCTTTGAAGAGAGCAGTGGATCTCCCAACACGGAGGCTGAGATCTGAGAAGGGACAGACTGCCTGCTCAAGTGGGTCCCTGACCCCTGAGTAGCCTAACTGGGAGACATCCCCCACTAG
>NW_020260198.1:0-4321 GCF_003255815.1 Theropithecus gelada
AACCACCCCACCTGACATGACACTGCTGCATCCAGGGATGACAGTACCGTGGTTACAGTTGTTTACCGGACTCTTAGTATTTTTTGAAATCAACCTTCCCAAATCTAATTTCTGGCAGAAAGCTCAAACCAGACTGGCTCTTGAGCAAAATCAGGCAAAACAGTGCCACCTTTGTAACACTAACATTTTGAACGTAAACAAAGAGATGATCCCAGATACGTACCTTTTGCCAGTGTGGCTGCGTCCACCTGCATCTAGAGAAAAACAAAACACTATGAGGGTCAGACCAGGCTGTGTCCTGTGTGCACAGGTCTTTTCTTCACTTGTTGATGTTAAAGAAAAAACAGATGGCAAATAGTGGTTGAGACAATGGCCCTGATATCTAGAAGAAATCTGTGGAAAAGCACAAGATTTTTGTGCAGGATTTTCTTTTTTTTTTTTTTTTTTTTGTTTGAGACAAAGTCTTGCTCTGTCGCCCAGGCTGGAGTGCAGTGGCCGGATCTCGGCTCAGTGCAAGCTCTGCCTCCCGGGTTTACGCCATTCTCCTGCCTCAGCCTCCCGAGTAGCTGGGACTACAGGCGCCCGCCACCTCGCCGGGCTAGTTTTTTTTGTATTTTTTAGTAGAGACGGGGTTTCACCGTGTTAGCCAGGATGGTCTCGATCTCCTGACCTCGTGATCCGCCCGTCTCGGCCTCCCAAAGTGCTGGGATTACAGGCTTGAGCCACCGCACCCGGCCTTTTGTGCAGGATTTTCAATTGTTTTTGTTTTACAATTCCAAATACTTCTCAAGAAGAAGGCATTTCTCTTGAGGAAAATGCCTGCTGACACACAGTGTGTAAATGTGGATACCATGTGAAACCATTTTTAAGTGGATAATGAACTGTGACATTTGCCCACCAAGAAATTCTGTCAGTCACTTATAGTGTACGTGGTAAGATGTATACATCTTTTTTTTTTTTTTTTCCGAGAGGCAGTCTCTCTCTGTCACCCAGGCTGGAGTGCCGTGGTGAGATCTCGGCTCACTGCAAGCTCCGCCTCCTGGGTTCACTCCATTCTCCTGCCTCAGCCTCCCGAGTAGCTGGGACTACAGGCGCCCTCCACCACGCCCAGGTAATTTTTTTTGTATTTTTAGTAGAGACAGGGTTTCACTGTGTTATCCTGGATGGTCTCAATCTCCTGACTTCGTGATGCCCACCTCGGCTTCCCAAAGTGTTGGGATTATAGGTGTCAGCCACCGCGACCGGCCGGTAAGACTTACACATCTTAATTCAGTTGAAACACAGAGAAACCGAGAGAAATACATTTTCCAGTTTAGAGGAAGTAAGACGGCTTTACCATGTGAACCCTTGTGGCTTCCTCCGAGGATGTCTGCCCTGGCACATCCTCCTCCAGGTCTTCCAGGTCACCTAGGAAACAGAGTCACTATAAGCACATGAGCTCCACTGACTGAATCCCTCAGGTGGTCTTGGAGCTGTGGACCTGGGGCTGGCATGTGTGAAAGGTGTGTTCACAGCACAGACTCGGCTGCTGCCGGTCCATCCTCCATGGTGGAGAGGGAAGGCAAATGGTGAAGGAAGGCATCAGGAAGGCCACAGAAGACAGAGCCTTGGTCCTGTAGCTAAGGCAACATCTTCAGCGTGAAATAACCCATCTCAAACAGGGCCCACCACACAGTGTTGCCCTGTAGCATCTCAGGGCTCCTCCTTCCTAATCTGACCTGAGCTAACTTGCCCTCCCTTCTCGATCCCCTTGAGGTCATTTCCCCCAAAGGACCCACATGTGCTGCTGCTGCTGTTCATCATCTCTTCTGAAACATTTCGTACTGCATAAAAGTCAGCTTTCTTCAAAAAAACTTAACTCTAGTCAAAAAAAATTATGACTTCACTGAACCTTTGATTCAAAGAGAACTAAACCAAGATTTGAAAATATTCAATTATCCTACCATTTAAAGAGAACCCGCACTTAGCTTATTTGTCCTTCCACTCTTCCTTTTCAACACAATGTATGTGTCCCTGGAGTCAGCTGCTGCTCATGCTCACACTGACTCCAGCACTAGGACAGCCCATCATGGGGGCAGTAGGTGGGGGGCTAACGCTAACACTCTCCAAACTAGCTGTGCAGGAAGTCCCACCGAGGTGATGGACACCAGAAGAACACCCCAGTTCTTCCTTGAGTTCTTATTCTGCACTGTGTATTGGATGTGTGGGCTGAATTAGGGCACATGTACACTTGTGGCAATCATGTTATTAAACATAGTAGAATATGTCCCTGATTGTTGTCTGCTTTTATTTTTTTTTTAGATGAAATCTCACTCTGTTGCCCAGGATAGAGTGCAGTGGCAGGATCTAGGCTCACTGCAACCTCCGTCTCCCAGGTTCAAGTGATTCTCCTGCCTCAGCCTCCTGGGTAGCTGGGATTACTGGCACCTGCTACCACACCCAGTTAATTTTTGTGTTTTTAGTAGAGACAGTGTTAGCCAGGCTGATCTCAGACTCCTGACCTCAAGTGATTCACCTGCCTCGGCCTCCCAATGTATTGGGATTACAGGCATGAGACACCACACCCTGCCTATTCTCTGCTTTTAAACAGGAGCTGAGGAATAAACCGACCACTGAAGCAAAAGCCTGTGACCTCTCCATGTATGTTTCACATTTCTGACCACACCCAAATCCACTGTAAAACATACCCATTCTAATCCTGGGTTATGCGACCATTAAGACCATTCTGTGATGATAGTGCATAGAATTTCTGTATGTATTGTACTTCCACATGCACACCTAGGTGCCCAAAGTCACTGCCAGGCTGATGAGTTATACAACAGCTGTGAGATCAATGCAGGACAGAAGTCCATAGAATCAACCTGCCAACCACTCCTGATTTCACATTTCCCTCCTCTACTGAGAAAGCCAAGACTTTGAGAAATTCATCTCTGCATAACCAGTAACTTAGGACTGAGGATATTAAACTTCAGACAGCTGTGGTGGAGAATCAATGGGTTCATTTATGTAAAGTGTTCAGGGTGATGGACTACTCTTTTTTTTTTTTTTTAAAAAAAAAAAAACATATACTCCTTGTGTGGTGCTTTGAACATGCACGAAAACTCCGAAAGACACTAACAGTCACTGCCCGTAGACTCTCTCCTCCATACCTCCCAAACCTGATGCACACCACCCTTTCATGTAAGGGACACCACCTCCTGCAAAGACTACAGGAAGATGGTCACAATTCTGTCACAAAGTCTTACTGTTTTTTATACCAAATTGCCTAAAACCTCATTTCCCTTAGGAAGCTCCAGAGAAATTCTCCACCAAACGCAGGGTAAAAAGTGCCATCTTTCTGAAAAACTAAGATATTTCCTTAGCAAAAAACTAATCCCTGGGGCATGACGGGAAAGACGAGGGAGAGCATTAGAATAAATACCTAATGCATGCGGGGCTAAAAACCTAGATGAGGGCTTGATAGGTGCAGCAAACCACTGTGACATATTTATACTTATGTAACAAACCTACACGTTCTACACATGCATCCCAGAATTTCAAGCAAAATAAAAACAATAAAAAAGTAAACCCATAACACATACCTTCTTCCTCAAAGTGTACTCTTTTCTGCAATCAGAGAAAAGAAAAACATGATGAGAGTCAGACCACACTTTGTCCTGTGTGCACAGGTCTTTTCTGCATTGTTGACATGAGAAAACCCAATGGAAATAGTGAAAATAGTCAACACGAGGGTCTCAAAATAAAGCCTAGAGGACATGTGGAAAGGCACAAGTTTTTTGTGTGAATGATTTTCAAGTTTATCTTCATTGCATGTTCACCATTATTTTCAAGAAGAAAGCATTTCTCTATGGAAAATGCTTACTGTCAAAGAGTTTTTAAGTGAACCTGTCATCTATAAATGTCATCCTGAATTCATTCTTGCTGGTAATAAACTCTCACTTTACAGATGCCCACCAAGACATTCTGTAAGTCATCTATAATGTACATGGTAAGATTACCGTCTCTTATCTCAATTTATATAGAAATGAAGAAAAATAAAATTCCCACCTCAGACAAACAACAAAGAGTTTACCTCAACAGAGTCTAAGAACCTCTCAGGTGGTATCTTGAGCAGACGCTCAAACAACAAGCCTTTGTCGTGCTCTAGGAAACAGAGTAATCGTCAGCACGTTGGGTGCACTGAAGGAATCCATCATGCAGACTAGGGTGCTAAAAACACGGGGCTGGCACATGTAGACAAGGGGGGTGATGCACTACATTTTTTTTTAAACCAGTAATCCTTGTGTGGTGCTTTGGACATGCACAAAAACTCTCAAAGACA
>NW_020260199.1:0-4319 GCF_003255815.1 Theropithecus gelada
CTATGCCCAATATCCATGTTGGAAGATGAAGACATTAGGCCCAATATCGCAGGGGATGTACACTCACCTTGGGATATTGTTCCTTATATCGAGAGGGGGAGAAGATGCTATTGCTCCCAATAAAACAGGGGCTGTGTAGGTACACCCCTCCTGTGATATTATTCTTAATATCCTAGGGAAGAGAGGATGATACTACACCCAATATCGCAGGGTGTACACCCACCCAGTGATAATGTTCTTAATGTACTCCACCTCCCACTACCAGGGATATCAGTCCTAATATCTAGGGGAAGAGAGGATAACATTATGCCCAATATCACAGGGGAGTGTACACACCCTCTGTGATGTTGTTCCTAGTATCCAAAGGTAGAGACGATGATATTACTGGCCATATCGCAGGGGGTGCACACCCTTCTATGATACTGTTTTTGACATTCAGTAGGGGAGAGGAGAACATTAATCCCAATATCGCAGAAGGTGTACAGACTCCTGTGATGTAGACCTTAATTACAGGGGAAAGAGAAGAATATTGCTCTCAATATCGCAGGGGCTGTAACCACCCTGCCCCCTGTATATTGTTCCTAATATGCAGCGGGGTGGAGGCTCATAGTACTCCCAATATCCCAGAAGGTGCACACACACCTGTGATAGAGTTCCCAGTATCCAGCGGGAAAGAGGCTGATTTTACTTTCGATATTGCAGTGGGTGTACAGCGCCCCCAAACCCGGGGTATCGTTCCTAATATCCAGGTGGGAAGAAGATGACATGGCTGACAATATCGAAGTGGGTGGACACTTCTTCAGTGATATGGTTCCTGATATCCAGGAGGTGAGTGGATATTATTCCCAATAAAGTAGGAACCGTTCAGTCACCCTGGGATTTTGTCCTTAATAACCACAAGGGAGAGGTGATATTACTACCAATATTGCAAGGGGTGTACACCCCTCCTGTGATATTGTTTCTTATATCCAGGAAAGGAGAAGATGGTATTAGTACCAATATTGAAGGGATGTACAGCCCCCATGGGATATTGTTCTAAAGATGCAGGTTGAAAGAGGATGAGACTCCCTCCAATACAACAAGGGGTGTACACCCTGCCTGTGATATGAATCCGAAAACCTAGAAGAAGAGAGAATGACATTGCTTCCAAAAACACACAGGGTGTACACCCACCCTGTGATATTGTTCCTGTCATCTAAAGGAAGAGATGATGATACTACTACCCCTACCGGAGAAGGAACACACCCCGCTGTGATATTGTTCCTCATAACTTGGGGGAAGAGCATGATATTACTACCCATATGACAGTGGCTTCACACCCAGTCTGTGATATTGCTCCTAATTTCCAGTAGGTAAAGTATGATGTTCCTGCCAAGAGAGTAGTGGGTGTACAGCCACCCTGTGATATGTCTCCGAATATTCAGGGAAAAATAGGAAGACATTACCCCAAATCTCCGAAAAAGCGTACACCCATTGTGTGATATGGTTCCTAATATCGGGAGGTGCAGAGGATGGTAATCTTTCTCCCATCGCAGGCTGTGTACACATAATCTGTGAAATTGTTCCTAATATCGTGAACAAAAGAGACTGCTAATAATGAACACACATTTCAGGGGGGAATAATTATTAAGATCCACATCGTAAAGGGGAGTAATAGCGATCCTCTCTCTCCCCCTAACTGTTACAATCCACATCGCAGGGGGTGAGAAACCCCCCACGATTTGGGGAGTAATAGCATCCCCCTCTCTCCCCCTGGCCTTATATAAGGAGGCTGGCCTTACATAAATGCCCCCCAATGCCATCGCAGGCTTTAATGTATTCACTTAAAGTTTTTTCCTCATTTAGATCTGCCATTCCCTTAATAGTTCTAATTGCTGCCTGACATTCTGTATTAGCATTTTCATGAGCAAGCAACTGAACGATCACTTTCTTGGCATGAGAATTGGAAATAGCCTTTTGAGCCGCATCCTGCAAACGGGCGATAGAATCAGGATAAGGCTCCCTTGGACCCTGTTGAAATGTGTGAAAAGGATAAGCAGTAGCAGGGTCGTGAATTTTTTCCCAGGCTCTTAGGCATGTAGTTCTGTGCTGATCAACAGCCTCACCACCCATTACCATCTGTTGATTTAGAGTACCCCATGCCTGTCCGATTCCAAGCAATTGATCAGGTGTGACATTAACGGGACGTTGGGCTTGAGCATTTCTGCCTGATTTGTTGCTTCATCCGTCCACCAGGTTTTCAATTGGAGAAATTCAGAGGGGGACAGGGTGGATCGGGCTAATGCCTCCCAATCCATACGTATTCTACGTCTGTTATAAGCCACACATTGTAACAAGGAATGAACATAAGGGGAATTTGGCCCATATTGTCCAATTGCTTGCTTTAAGTCTTTTAATATTTTAAAAGGAAATGGCTCCCAGCATGCTTGAGTAAGTTTTCTGGCCTCCTCAGCTGGTGAAATAATTACCAGAAACTGCCAAGCATTCAAATCCCCCATTTCTTGTGCCTGGTGAATGGATGCCTGGATTGTCCCTGTGCCATAATTTGTATCTGGACCCGCTCGCAGCACTCCTCTACCATAATTAACAGGTGGGCAAGCCTAGATCATTCCCTCATCCTAATTGGCTGTTGGACAAGCCTGAAGCTTCCCTTCGCCATAGTTACTGGCGGGGCCTGCAACAATGGGAGCCGCAAGGCGCGGGTCTCAGGCTCCCCTTTCAAATATTCACGAGGCTGGCCTGGGGGTGGCCATTCCAGACCTTCCCCTAAAGGCGTAGTAGGTGGCACAGTTTCTTTTATAAGTCTTTGGAGATTAGCATACATACCTTCCCGTTTCTCGCCCTTTTTTAAACAAGACTGTCATGGTTCACTTACCTCATAATTAGACTCCTGATTATTCAACTTTCCTATGTCATCCTGAAAATCCTCCTCCTCCTCCTCAGCGTGGAAGGGCTCCAGGGCTGTTTTAATTGCAGACCACACAGACCAAGCAGAGATGGGAATATCGCGGCCCTCTTGTTGTGCTCGTTTTAAGTCTGATCCCACCTTGTCCCAATCTTCTACATTCATGATTCCATATTCCGGGAACCAAGGAGAATACTTGTCTACCAGATGGAACAAAGATGTGAGATTTTGGGTACTGACAATTACCCCTCCGCGGCACAGTAACTGCTGCACAAGGCTTAAGTAATTAGCGAACTTACTCTCAGCTCGACCCACATTTTCCCGAGGTTTCCCTGGAATTCCCCGAGCGCCCTCCTTACCCTAGAGCTTGAAGTGAAAACCTACTTGGGAGTCCTTTGTCGGTCGTCCTCAGCTTTCCACACTCTGGTGTTCCTTCACTGGATTATTTGTAGAGATTATGGGGAGCCCTGCGTTGGGCGCACCAGAGACAGCCTGGGCAACCGAGGGAGACCCCCGTTTCTACCAAAAAAAAAAAAAAAATAGCTAGGTGTGGTGTCGCTCGCCTGTAATCTCAGTTACTCCATGAGAAGTCAGACAAAACCTGCCACCAGAGACTGATTTTCTTCTAAAATGCTTTCTCCAAAATATTTTTAAAACAAAAGGGGGAAATTGGAAAGGAAAATATTTTGGGCTCCGCAAATCTCTAAGATAAAGGGAAAAATCAATCTGGGAACTGCTTAGGGCAAACCTGCCTCCCATTCTATTCAAAGTCATCCCCTGCTCACGGAGAAAAATGCATATCTTATTGCCTCTTTTGGAAAGGCTCATGAGAAACTCAGAAGAATGCAACCATTCCTCTCTCACCTACCTGTGACCTGGAAGCCCCCTCCTGGCTTCGAGTTGACCCACTTTTGCTTCAGGTTGTACCGGATCAAACCAGTGTTCATCTTACATATGTTGATTGATGTCTCCTGTCTCCCTAAAATGTGTAAAACGGTCAGATACAGTCAGTTTCTCTTCCGAGGTTCGGCATGTTAACGTTCTTGTGTTTTGTTCTCGAACTCAACTTTCTTGTTCTCCATGCCTCCTTACCCTTAGTTACTGTAAACAACCTTCCCCCCGTCAGTTCTAATCAATAACTCACATCTGTTCCCTTGGTTACCTGCTCTGCACCCATTTCTCCCTTCCAAACCACACGTCCCACCGTTGTAACTCACGACTCCCTTCCCCCTTCCTTATTTGGGAAAGTATTCACAAATAGCCAACGGGGGTCAGTTTAGATCTTGAGGTCTGGCCCCAGCCCATGCCAGAGGTAGGGACTGCATTAGGAATAAAAACCCCTGCTTTCCTTTGTTGTGAGCAGCACACTTCCGCAGAGGTAAATTGCGTTACTGAGAAAACTTTTGCTTGAGTG
>NW_020260200.1:0-4317 GCF_003255815.1 Theropithecus gelada
CAGAACAATCAGCAGTTTCTCAGAAAGTTTCTTTCCAGATTTCATCTGAGGATATTACCTATTTCACCATAGCCCTCTACGGGCTTCCAAATTTCACTTTGACAATTCCACAAGAACGGTCTTAGCGAAAGGCTTCTTCAGGGGAAAGCTGTAACTCTGTGAGATGATTTCACAGAACACAAAGAAGTTCCTCAGAAAGCTTCTTTCTCTTTGTTATTGGAGGATATTTCCTTTGGCCCTACAGTCTTCAAAGGGATCCGAAATTTCTGTTCTCAGATTCCACAGAAATAAGGCTAGCAAAGAGATCCACGAAATACAGACGTAACTCTGTGAGATGAATTAACAGACCACTCAGCAGTTTGTCAGAAAGTTTCTTTCCAGATTTTATCTGAGGATATTTCCTTTTTCACCATAGCCCTCTATGGGCTTCCAAATATCACTTTGCCAATTCCACAAGAACTGTCTCAACGAAAAGCTTCTTGAGGGGAAGGCTGTAACTCTGTGAGATGATTTCACAGAACACAAAGAAGTTCCTCAGAAAGGTTCTTTCTCTTTGTTATCGGAGGATATTTCCTTTGACCCTATAGTCTTCAAAGGGATCCGAGATATCTGTTCTCAGATTCCACAGAAATATGGCTAGCAAGGAGATGCACGAAATACAGATGTAACTCTGTAAGATGAATTAACAGAAAACTCAGTAGTTTGTCAGAAAGCTTCTTTCCAGATTTCATCTGATGATATTTCCTTTTGCACTATAGCCCTCTATGGGCTTTCAAATATCACTTTGCCAATTCCGCAAGAAGTGTCTTAGCGAAAGGCCAATTGAGGGGAAAGCTGTAACTCTGTGAGATGATTTCACAGAACACAAAGAAGTTTCTCAGAAAGCTTCTTTCTCTTTGTTATCGGAGGATAGTTCCTTTGTCCCTATAGTCCTAAAAGGGATCCGAAATATCTGTTCTCAGATTCCACAGATAAGGCCAGCAAAGAGATCCACAAAATACAGATGTAAATCTGAGAGTGAAAGTCACACATCGCAGAACAGTTTCTAAGAAAGCTTCTTTCCAGATTTCATCTGAGGATATTTCCTTTTTCACCATAGCCCTCTATGGGCTTGCAAATATCACTTTGCCAATTCCACAAGAACTGTCGTAGCGAAAGGCCTCTTGAGGGGAAAGCTGTAACTCTGTGAGATGATTTCACAGAACACAAAGAAGTTTCTCAGAAAGCTTCTTTCTCTTTGTTATCGCAGGATATTTCCTTTGGCCCTATAGTCTTCAAAGGGATCCGAAATATCTGTTCTCAGACTCCAGAGAAATAAAGCTAGCAATGAGATCCACGAAACACAGATGTAACTCTGTGAGATGAATTCACAGAACACTCAGCAGTTTCTCAGAAAGCTTCTTTCCAGATTTCATCTGAGGATATTTCCTATTTCACCGTAGACCTCTATGGGCTTCCAAATTTCAATTTGACTATTGCACAAGAACTGTCTTAGCGAAAGGCTTCTTCAGGGGAAAGCTGTAACTCTGAGATGATTTCACAGAACACAAGGAAGTTTCTCAGAAAGCTTATTTCTCTTTGTTATTGGAGGATATTTCCTTTGGCCCTATAGTCTTCAAAGGGATCGGAAATATCTGTTCTCAGATTCCACAGAAATAAGGCTAGCAAAGAGATCCACGAAATACAGATGTAACTCTGTGAGATGAATTAACAGAACACTAAACAGTTTCTCAGAAATCTTTCCAGATTTCATCTGAGGATATTTCCTTTTTCACCATAGCCCTCTACGGGCTTCCAAATATCACTTTGACAATTTCACAGGAAGTGTCTTAGCGAAAGGCTTCTTGAGGGGAAAGCTGTAACTCTGTGAGATGATTTCACAGAACACAAAGAAGTTTCTCAGAAAGCTTCTTTCTCTTTGTTATCGGAAGATATTTCATTTGGCCCTATAGTCTTCCAAGGGATCCGAAATATCTGTTCTCAGATTCCACAGAAATAAGGCTAGAAAAGAAATCCACGAAATACACATCTAACTCTGTGAGATGAATTAACAGAACACTCAGCAGTTTCTCAGAAAGCTTCTTTCCAGATTTCATCTGAGGATATTTGCTTTTTCATCATAGCCCTCTACGGGCTTCCAAATATCACTTTGCCAATTCCACAAGAACTGTCTTAGCGAAAGGCTTCTTGAGGGGAAAGCTGTAACTCTGTGAGAAGATTTCACAGAACACAAAGAAGTTTCTCAGAAATCTTGTTTCTCTTTGTTATCGGAGGATATTTCTTTTGGCCCTATAGTCTTCAAAGGGATCTGAAATATCGGTTCTCACATTCCACAGAAATAAGACTAGCAAAGAGATCCACTAAATAAAGACGGAACTCTGTGAGATGAATTAACAGAACACTCAGCAGTTTCTCAGAAGGCTTCTTTCCAGATTTCATCTGAGGATATTTCCTTTTTCACCATAGCCCTCTATGGGCTTCCAAATATCACTTTGCCAATTCCACAAGAACTGTCTCAGCGAAAGGCTTCCTGAGGGGAAAGCTGGAACTCTATGAGATGATTTCACAGAACACAAAGAAGTTTCTCAGAAAGCTTCTTTCTCTTTGTTATCGGAGGATATTTCCTTTGGCCCTATAGTCTTCAAAGGCATCCGAAATATCTGTTCTGAGAGTCCGCAGAAATAAGGCTAACAAAGAGATCCACGAAATACAGACGTAACTCTGGGAGATGAATTAACAGAACACTCAGCAGTTTCTCAGAAAGCTTCTTTCCAGATTTCATCTGAGGATATTTCCTTTTTCACCATAGCCCTCTATGGGCTTCCAAATATCACTTTGCCAATTGCACAAGAACTGTCTTAGCGAAAGGCCTCTTGAGGGAAAAGCTGTAACTCTGTGAGATGATTTCAGAGAACACAAAGTAGTTTCTCAGAAAGCTTCTTTCCTTTGTTATCGGAGGATATTTCCTTTGGCCCTATAGTCTTCAAAGGGATCCAAAATATCTGTTCTCAGATCCCACAGAAATAAGGGTAGCAAAGAGATCCACGAAATACAGATGTAACTCTATGAGATGAATTCACAGAACACTCAGGAGTTTCTCAGAAAGCTTCTTTCCAGATTTCATCTGAGGATATTTCCTTTTTCACCATAGCGCTCCATGGGCTTCCAAATATCACTTTGCCAATTCCACAAGAACTGTCTTAGCGAAAGGCTTCTGGAGGTTAAAGCTGTAACTCTGTGACATGATTTCCCAGAACACAATGAAGTTTCTCTCAAAGCTTCTTTCTCTTTGTTATCGGAGGATATTTCCCTTGGCTCTATACTCTTCAAAGGCATGCGCAATATCTGTTCTCAGATTCCACAGAAATAAGGCTTGCAAAGAGATCCACGAAATACAGATGTATCTCTGTGAGATGAATTAACAGAACACTCAGCAGTTTCTCAGAAAGCTTCTTTCCAGATTTCATCTGAGGATATTTCCTTTTTCACCATAGCCCTCTAGGGGTTCCAAATATCACTTTGCCATTTCCAAAAGAACTGTCTTAGCGAAAGGCTTCTTGAGGGGAAAGCAGTAACTCTGTGAGTTGATTTCACAGAACACAAACAAGTTTCTCAGAAAGCTTCTTTCTCTTTGTTATCGGAGGATATTTCCTTTGGCCCTATAGTCCTCAAAGGGATCCGAAATATCTGTTCTCAGATTCCACAGAAATACGGCTAGCAAAGAGATCCACGAAATACAGATGTAACTCTGTGAGATGAATTAACAGAACACTCAGCAGTTTCTCAGAAAGCTTCTTTCCAGATTTCATCTGAGGATATTTCCTTTCTCACCATAGCCCTCTATGGGCTTCCAAATATCACTTTGACGATTACACAAGAACTGTTTTAGCGAAAGGCTTCTTGAGGGGAACGCTGTAACTCTGTCAGATGATTTCACAGAACACAAAGAAGTTTGTCAGAAAGCTTCTTTCTCTTTGTTATTGGAGGATATTTCCTTTGGCCCCATATCTTCAATGGGATCCGAAATATCTGTTCTCAGATTCCACAGAAATAAAGCTAGCAAAGAGATCCTCGAAATACAGATGTAACTCTGTGAGATGAATTAGCAGAACACTCAGCAGTTTCTCAGAAAGCTTCTTTCCAGATTTCATCTGAGGATATTTCCTTTCTCACCATAGCCCTCTATGGGCTTCCAAATATCACATTGCGAATCCCACAAGAACTGTCTTAGCGAAAGACTTCTTTAGGTGAAAGCTGTAAGTCTGTGAGATGATTTCACAGAACACAAAGAAGTTTCTCAGAAAGCTTCTTTGTGTT
>NW_020260201.1:0-4316 GCF_003255815.1 Theropithecus gelada
GGCCTCCCAAAGTGCTGGGATTACAGGCTTGAGCCACCGCGCCCGGCAGAGGAGGCAGGATTGAAGCCTGGGCCCCAAATTCAGCAGACAACTTGGCAAGAGGCCAGGAACTAGCAAGGCGCCGTGGTTCTCACCTGTGATCCCAGCACTGTGGGAGGCCGAGGTGGGTGGATCATGAGGTCAGGAGTTCAAGATCAGCCTGACCAAATGAGTGAAACCCTGTCTCTACTAAAAATACAAAAATTAGCCTGGCATGGTGGCAGGTGCCTGTAATCTCAGCTACTCCAGAGAGTCAGAGAATGGATTGAACCCAGGAGGCGGAGGCTGTAGTGAGCTGAGATTGCACCACTGCACTCCAGCCCAGTGACAGAATGAGACTCCATCTCACAAAAAAAAAAAAAAAAAAAAAAAAAAAAAGAGGCCAAGAACCAAAGTAGAGGCTCATCCATACAGATTTTGAGTGAAGACTAGAGCTTGGTGATGGTGGCATTTCGGATCACACCATATTTAGTACAATGAAACTAATTGTAAATCCATTGGTGTGATCAACATTGTTAGGCACAGTTTTGGATTAGCTCAGAAAGAGCTTTTATTAATAAAAGAAATCTAAGTATTTTCATATATTCAGTTAATGTTGCTAGTGTGAGCCAACTTAATTTCAAATTGAGTGAAATCAAATTCCAAGTAAATCTGGATTTGGAATAAAATAAGAATCTTACTATTCTAGAGCTAAACCTTCAGCTCCGCAGTTAATTTATTGTTTTCAGACTCGGCCACATTTAGCTCTTGGTTGCCTAGGGCCTCCACTAGTCTGCAGATAAAGATCAACTCAGGAAACTGAGGCCCAGAGGTAAAACTTACCATCCATGAGTCTCTTGCTTTCCTGGGCATTTGACATTGATCCATCAGTACTCTTGCTTATAAGTGAACTCAAGACCAGTAAGCAAAACTAATACTTTTAAAGAGTTCATGGCTGGGCACAGTAGCTCACGCCTGTAATCCCAGCGCTTTGGGAGGGTGAGGTAGGAGGATCACTTACGGTTAGGTGTTTGCCACCAGTCTGGTCAACATGGTGAAACCCCGTCCCTACTAAAAATACAGAAATAAGCCAGGCAAGCTGGTGTGCACCTGTATTCCCAGTTATTTGGGAGGCTGAGGCAGGAGAATCACTTGAACCTGGGAGGTGGAAGTTTCAGTGAACTGAGACCATGCCACTGCAACTCCAGCCTGGTTGACAGAGCGAGACCCTGGCTAAAAAAAAAAAAAAAAAAATCAAGAAAAGGGCCAGGCATGGTGGCTCACGCCTGTAATCCCAGCACTTCGGTAGGTCAAAATGGATGTATCATGAGGTCAAGAGTTCAAGACCAGCCTGGCCAATATGGCGAAACCTCATCTCTACTAAAAATACAAAAATTAGCTGGGCATGGTGGCACGTACCTATAGTCCCAGCTATTTGGGAGGCTGAGGAAGAAGAATCGCTTGAACCCGGGAGGCAGAGGTTGCAGTGAGCCAAGATTGCGCCACTGCACTCCAGCCTGGGCAACAGACTGGGAGACAGAGTGAAACTTAGTCTCAAAAAAAGAAAAGGCGGCCGGGCGCGGTGGCTCAAGCCTGTAATCCCAGCACTTTGGGAGGCCGAGACGGGCGGATCACGAGGTCAGGAGATCGAGACCATCCTGGCTAACACGGTGAAACCCCGTCTCTACTAAAAATACAAAAAAACTAGCCGGGCGAGGTGGCGGGCGCCTGTAGTCCCAGCTACTTGGGAGGCTGAGGCAGGAGAATGGCGGGAACCCGGGAGGCGGAGCTTGCAGTGAGCCGAGATCGCGCCACTGCACTCCAGCCTGGGAGACAGAGCGAGACTCCGTCTCAAAAAAAAAAAAAAAAAAAAAAAAAAGAAAAGGCTGGGCGCGGTGGCTCATGCCTGTAATCCCAGCACTTCGGGGGACCAAGGCAGACAAATCATGAAGTCAGGAGATCTAGACTATCCTGGCCAACATGGTAAAACCCTGTCTCTACTAAAAACATTTTAAAAAATTAGCCGGGTGTGGTGGCACATGCCTGTAATCCCAGCCACTTAGGAGGCTGAGGCAGGGGAATCACTTGAACCCAGGAGGTGGAGGTTGTAGTGAGCCAAGATCACACCACTGCACTCTAGCCTGGTGACAGAGCAAGACTCTGTGTAAAAAAAAAACAAACAAAAAAAAAAAAGAAAAGAAAAAAAACTGTGTGTTTCCTATAGGAGACCCTAAACTGTTGTGAATTGTGTGTTAAGAGAAAAAAAAAATTTTCATGCAAAGTGCATGAATATATCAGAAAAGCTTCCTTCCAAAGCTAACTAAAATCTTATTGTGGGGTAACTAGTTTCTGGCCTAAATCTCATGGGATTCTTTTTCACTCATACTTTCTATCTAAGTGGTTATTTTAAAACAGTTATTCTTTACTTAGGTATTAAACTTTAAAAATGTTTCCAAGCCTAGGTTTAGATATCCTAATTACCTTTTAAATATTTAATTATTGGCATTGTTTACAATGTATTGAGAGCAGATGCCTTTCCAATTCGGCAGTTTTAGAACCCATGTGCCCTAGACTCAACATCAAAGAATGCCATATTTTTCTCATCTCTTTAATTTTTCTCTTTGATTGCACGACTGCAGTTTCATTATTAACATGTGGTTAAGAGGGTACCTCTTGGTATGAACTTTGTTCTAGGTTCTCAAATTTGGTGGATTAATTTAAATTTCAGAATTAGACTTTTTTCAACACCCCCTTTTATTTATTTATTTATTTTTATTTTATTTATTTATTTTTTTTGAGACGGAGTCTGGCTCTGTTGCCCAGGCTGGAGTGCAGTGGCCGGATCTCAGCTCACTGCAAGCTCCGCCTCCCAGGTTCACGCCATTCTCCTGCCTCAGCCTCCCAAGTAGCTGGGAGTACAGGCGCCCACCACCTCGCCCGGCTAATTTTTTTTGTATTTTAGTAGAGACGGGGTTTCACCGTGTTAGCCAGGATGGTCTTGATCTCCTGAACTCGTGATCCGCCCGTCTCGGCCTCCCAAAGTGCTGGGATTACAGGCTTGAGCCACCGCGCCCAGCCACCCCCTTTTAAAAAAATTAATTAGCATGTATTTGTATTTTCATGGCCTTTGCCCTGAAGTTTTCTGAGCTCCAAAACCAAATATAAATTTTGCCTTTCGTTACATACATACATATGTATTTAGTTCCAACAATAATTGATATTACAGCGTTGTTCTAGCAGTTCAGGCAAATGAAACTTAATAAAGTTCAGGGAACAACTTTAAGCTATTAAATGCAGGTTATTAAAACACTCATCTAGGCGGGGTGCAGTAGGTTACACTTCTAATCCCAGCACTTTAGGAGGCCGAGGCAGGCAGATCGCTTGAGTCCAAGAGCTGGAGACCAGCCTGAGCAATATAGTGAAACCTTGTCTTTACAAAAAATACCAAAATTAGCCAGGCAGGGTGGTGTGCACCTGTAGTCCCAGCTACTCAGGAGGTTCATGTGGGAGGATCATTTGAGCCCAGGAGGCGGAGGTTGCAGTGAGCCATGATCATGCCACTCCACTCCTGCTGGGTAACATTGCAAGACCGCATCTCTAAAAAAATAAATGGTTATAATAAAAGATAACTAAATAAGAGGAATTTGCATGCTCTGGTTCACAATCATTTCTAAATTTTCAGATTGAAGAAAAACTAAACACATAAAATTATACTTGAGATTAGTTTGTTACAACAGATTATCCTTTGCAAGGGCCATATAAGGGTCATGCGCCTCCGTGTGAAGAGACCACCAAACAGGCTTTGTGTGAGCAACATGGCTGTTTATTTCACCTGGGTGCAGGCGGGCTGAGTCTGAAAAGAGAGTCAGCGAAGGGAGATAAGGGTGGGGCCGTTTTATAGGATTTGGGTAGGTAAAGGAAAATTACAGTCAAAGGGGGTTGTTCTCTGGCGGGCAGGAGTGGGGGTTACAAGGTGCTCAGTGGGGGAGCTTTTTGAGCCAGGATGAGCCAGGAAAAGGAATTTCACAAGATAATATCATCGCTTAAGGCAAGGACTGGCCATTTTCACTTCTTTTGTGGTGGAATGTCATCGGTTAAGGCGAGATAGGGCATTTGCACTTCTTTTGTGATTCTTCAGTTACTTCAGGCCATCTGGGCGTATAAGTGCAAGTCACAGGGGATGCGATGGCTTGGCTTGGGCTCAGAGGCCTGACAATAAGAGTTTGGAAAATTGATACAGCAGTTAGTAAGCTAAGCTTCATGGAAAAATTGGTCATCTCATGTTATTTTCCCCATTC
>NW_020260202.1:0-4316 GCF_003255815.1 Theropithecus gelada
CACCCTCAGACTCCCCGGGGGTGGCCTCCGCGCCCGAGCCAATGGCGGGGGGATCGGGACCCGCAGCACCACAGCCTGCCGGGCCCTTGCTCGGTGGGACAGCCTGGGCCCGCTGGAGCTGAGCCGCAGGGCCAGGGTGTGCTGGCGCCGCCCACGTCCCAGGGGAGTCCGTGGTGGGGCTGGGGCCAGGGGCCCCAGGTCGCCGGGGCGGCGTGGGAGCCCCAAGTCGGGGCAGCTCCACCTCCGGGGCCCGCGCCCCCGGAGGCCTCCGCGGGGCAGCAGCAGATGCAAGCCATCCGGGCGCCCTCCCCGCCGCTCCAGGAGCCTGGGCGCTCGTCTGCACTCCCCTCCAGCCTGCTGGATGAGCTCCTGGAGACCCCCGAGTTTCTGCAGCAGGCGCAACCTTTGCTAGAAACGGAGGCCCCGACGGAGCTGCAGGACGTGGGAGAGCCCGCTTTGCTGCAACCGCTACTCCTCAGCGAGGAGGAGTACCGGGCTCTGCTGGAGGACCTTTAGGACGCGGGGTTGGGGACGGGATCGGGGGCGGGGCGGTGGCCTCCCTTTCGCGGTGAGCACCTGGCTCGGCGTGGAGAGGCCTGTTTGCCCTCCGGGCTGACCAGCCTGGCACTCCTGCCTTCCCGGTCTGGGCGCGGCGGCGGCGGCGGCGGCCGGACACTCCACACCGAGGAGAACTGAGCATCCCGGGGATTCCAGAGCCGGCCCAGGTTCCAGGAGGGGGACCGTCTACTGCGCATGCGCGGCTGTGCGGGCAGCGGCCTAGGCTCCGGGAGCAGCCCCGGCAGAGCTCTCATGCTTTTCCACCGCCCGACCCCCGCTTGATCCCCCACCCCACTCCCCAACACAGCGCGCGCGCGCGCGCCCGCACGCACACACACACCCACACACCCCAACACACCCACGCAACCACACACCCACACACCCAAACACACCACCCCCACCCCCACCCCCACCCCCACCCCCACCACGACCCAAAGCACCACCACCGTGTTCTGCACTGGGCTTTTGCCCTTGCCATCAAACTAGGAATAGCCCCCTTCCACTTTGGAGTCCCAGAACTTACCCAAGGAACATCCCTAACTTCTGGCCTACTCCTCCTTACATGGCAAAAACTAGCCCCCATCTCCATCATATACCAAATTCACCCATCAATCAACACCTATATCCTCCTAACTCTCTCTACCCTATCTATCATAGTAGGCAGTTGAGGAGGTCTCAACCAAACACAATTACGCAAAATCCTAGGATATTCTTCAATCACTCACATAGGCTGAATAATAAGAACACTAGTATATAACCCAACTATCACAATTCTTTACTTCACCATAGACATCATCCTAACAACTACCATATTCCTGACCCTCAACCTAAACTCAAACACCACCACCCTCATACTATCCCACACCTGAAACAAATCAACCTGTCTAGCACCACTAAGAGCATCCACCCTCCTATCCCTAGGGGGCTTACCCCCTCTAACCGGCTTCCTACCTAAATGAATTACCATTCAACAACTCACAATCAACAATCACTTTCCCATCCCCTCTGTCATAATTATCAGAACTCTGCTGAACCTGTATTTCTCTAGACGCCTAATCTATACCATCTCCCTAACACTATTTCCTACATCCAACAACACAAAAATAATCTGGCAATTCGAAAACACACAACCTACACTCCTTATTCCCCCACTCATCATTGCCTCTACCCTTTTACTAGCAACCTCCCCCCTAATTTTGGCTATCCACTAGAAATTTAGGTGAAACAAGACCAAGAGCCTTCAAAGCCCTTAGGAAGTAAAAGTACTTAATTTCTGAACTACATAAGGACTGCAAACACCTACTCTGCATCAATTGAACGCAAATCAATTCCTTTCATTAAGCTAAGCCCTCACTAGATCAATGGGACTCGAACCCCCAAAAATTTGGTTCACAGCTCAATACCCTAATCCACTGGCTTTGATCCACTTCTCCCGCCGCAGGGAAAAAAAAAAGGCGGGAGAAGCCCCGGCAGAAACTTTTAAAGCTGCTCCTTTGAACTTGCAATTCAATGTGAAAATCACCTCAGGGCTGGGAAAAGGAGGACTAGCCCCCTGTCTTTAGGTTTACAGCCTAATGCTTACTCAGCCACTTTACCCTTCCCTTCTCTCTATCTCTACCTGTGCTCATCCACCGTTGACTCTTTTCAACAAACCATAAGGACATTGGGACTCTATACCTACTATTTGGTGCATGAGCTGGAATCATAGGTACAGCTCTGAGCCTTCTTATTCCAGCTGAACTAGGTCAACCCGGCAATCTACTGGGTAACGACCATATTTACAACGTTATTGTAACGGCCCATGCATTCATCCTAATTTTATCCTCATAATTGCCCATGGACTCACCTCCTCCATCTATTTCTGCCTAGCTAACTCAAACTATGAACGTACCCACAGCCGTATCATACTACTGTCCCGAGGACTTCAAACCCTACTCCCATTAATAACCTTTTGATGGTTCACAGCAAACCTTACTAATCTTGCCCTCCCCCCCAACTATCAACCTACTAGGTGAGCTCTTTGTAATCGCAGCCTCATTTTCCTGATCCCATATGACTATTGTACTAACAGGACTCAACATACTAATTACAGCCCTCTACTCTCTCCACATGTTCATCACAATGCAGCGAGGAACACTTACACATCATATAATCAACATAAAACCCCCCTTCACACGAGAAAATACGTTAATATTTATACACCTCGCTCCAATCATTCTTCTATCCCTCATCCCCAATATCATTCTAGAGTTTGCTCCCTGTAAATATAGTTTCATCAAAACATTAGATTGTGAACCTAACTATAGAAGCTTCTCACTTCTTATTTACCGAGAAAACCTGCAAGGACTGCTGATCCATGCCTCCGTACTTAAAATTACTGCTTTCTCAACTTTTAAAGGATAACAGCTATCCATTGGCCTTAGGAGCCAGAAACATTGGTGCAACTCCAAATAAAAGTCACAATCATGTGTGCCCCTATTATAATAACAACCCTCGCCTCCCTAACTCTTCCAATTTTTGCCACCCTCATCAACCCTGACAAAAAACGCTCATATCCAAATTCTGTACAAACAACTGTAATATATGCTTTTATTACTAGCCTTCTTCCAACAACTTTCTACATTTTCTTCAACCAAGAAACAACCATGTGAAGTTGACATTGAATAACAACCCAGACATTAGATCTAACACTAAGCTTTAAACTAGATTACTTTTCCATAATATTTATTCCAATCGCACTGTTCATCACCTGATCCATTATAGAATCCTCGCTATGGTACATAAGCTCAGATCCAAACATTAACCAATTCTTCAAATATCTCCTTATCTTCCTCCTGATGACACGCTCGAGCGGACACCAACACAGCAGCCATCCAAGCAGTCCTATACCACCGTATTGGCGACATTGGTCTTATCCTAGCTATGACATGATTCCTCCTGCATTACAACTCATGAGACTTTCAACAAATAGTAGCCCTAAACTCCAACTCAAACCTCCTTCCACTAATAGGCCTTCTCCTAGCAGCAACAGGAAAATCAGCCCAGCTTGGCCTTTACCCCTGACTACCCTCTGCCATAGAAGGCCCAACTCCAGTCTCAGCTCTACTTCACTCCAGCACCATAGTTGTTGCCGGAGTATTCCGACTCATCCGTTTCCACCCTTTAATAGAAAACAATACACTAATCCAAAACCTCACATTATGCCTGGGAGCCATTACTACTCTAGTCACAGCCATCTGTGCCCTCACACAAAACGATATTTAAAACATCGTGGCCTTCTCTACCTCAAGTCAACTAGTCCTAATAATAGTCACCATTGGTATTATTAACCAACCATACCTAGCATTCCTACACATCTGCACCCATGCCTTCTTCAAAGCTTTACTTTTTATGTGCTCCGGATCCATTATTCATAACCTAAACAACGAACAAGACATTCGAAAAATAGGAGGTCTGTGTAAAACACTACCCCTCACCTCAACTTCCCTAGTTATTGGCAACCCAGCACTCACAGGAATACCTTTCCTCACAGGCTTCTACTCCAAAGATCTCATTATGGAAGCCACAAATACGTCGTATACCAACGCCTGAGCCCTAGTTATTACTCTCATCGCCACCTCCCTAACAAGCGCCTACAGTACTCGAACCATTCTCCTTACCCTAACAGGACAACCCCGCTTCCCAGCCCGAATAAACATCAACGAAAACAACACCCCGCCCTACTAAACCCAATTAAACGCCTCACAATAGGCAGTAGA
>NW_020260203.1:0-9663 GCF_003255815.1 Theropithecus gelada
AAAAAAAAAAGAAATAGGCTTATATACATACATATCAATTTTCAACCAAACCTGAAATTTCATGGAGTAAGTATAGTTTCTTTAACTAATGGTGGTAGAATAATTGAGTAACCATAGGCAAAAAAAAGAACATTTACACATATCTCACAGTGTACAATAATTAAATCAAACCCAGTCATAATCCTAAATGTAAAACCAAAAATTAAAAAGTACTCTTTTAGAAGAAAAAAATGGGGAATAATTTTTGTGTTATTAGGTCAGACAAAAATGTATTAGGTGTGACACCATAGAATGATCAATAAAGAAAAATAATAAATAAATTGGAGTTCATAAAAATTTTTCTGCTATTTGAAAGACATTTTTAAAATATTGTAAAGACAAGCTATAGACTTGGAGAAAATATTTACATTGTACAAGTGTAATAAATGTTTTAATCTCAATAAGAAGTAATAAAAAAACAAATAAATAATGGACACAAGCTTTGAACAGGTATTTTATCAATGAAGATATGGAGATGGCAAATAAACACAAGAAACAATGATAAATATTATTTCTGATTAAAGAAATTCAATTAAAGTCACAATGACATATCACCACACATCTATTACACTGTCTTAGCTTTAAAAAGTTGATTATACTTTAAGTTCTGAAATACGTAATAACCCTAGGGATTAAGTACTATTTAGTTAAACTTTAAATCTCAGAGAAATGGGGAACTAAAACTTAATCACCAAACTCCATAAAATATTAAACAGAGCAGGGATTGAACTCCAGGTCTGTCTCACTCCACAATCCTTTCCCAATCTGCAACATTAAAAAAGAAGAAGAAGATATTACCATTCACTTAATATATTGGAGGTAGCATAGGAAGTTGAAACTAAGCAAATAGTGGTTTTATATTTATTTAGTGTTGGAAATCAGACTCTTTAAAAGATAAAGATCTATTAGATTAAAGTATCCCTTGTGATCGTTAGTTATTTGGTAACACTATCAAGGTTTCCCATGCAGTACCTTTTCCTGTGTATTTTCTTATCTAGAAAGCCTTTCTCCCTTTCTCTGCCTGAGAAACTCCCACCCTTCTTTTTCCTTTCCTCATTCTTTCTTTTGATCCTTTGAATAATTCATTACTCCTATTGTGTTTTCTTTGCAGTTCGTATCTATAAGAAATTTGTTATGTTATTATTCATTATTTAAATGTTCATTTTCCCAGTTGGATTTTGAGTTTCTGGAGGAACTCCTCAGTGCCCTTCAAAATTGTACCTCATACTCAGTGGGTTAATAAATGGGCGATATCTCTCATTTTCGCGGATTAAAGGGACAGTGTGTTATAATGGCAAGAACACTATAACTGCATGAGTCATTTAACCAAATCTCTATTTTCTCTTCTGTAAATGGTGGATGTTGGGCTAGATAGCTTCCAATATTATTTCTAAATCTACTGTTGTCTGATTTACCCAAGTGCTGTTTTTACTGCCAGTAAAAGACATACATAGAAATCACTGAGAAATGGCCTTTTGCTATATTTATTTATTTCTTCTATTTCTACTGTGCCAAGCAATATAAGAACTCATACCTTCTCTATCATGATAAAAATCAAATGCCTACAGATGTAGCATAAGGAAAAAGTAATTTTCTGCATGCAGTTCTGATTTTCTTTTGCCTGTGATAATTGAAAATCCATCAACAGAAATGAACTTTTTGTTACAAATATATGTTTTAAAAGTTGATTATAAGAAATGTTGACTAGGTTATGGAACAACTAGAGCTCTCATACACTGTTAGTGGGATTGTAAATTGTCCAACATTTTGGGGGAAAGTTTGGCATTACTAAAATGTTAAATGTACACTGATATAGATTCAGCCATTCCACTCTTAGATTTATTTATGTATTTTTTTTTTCTTAGAGATGGAGTCTCGCTTTGTTGTCCAGTCTGGAGTGCAGTGGTGCGATTTCAGCACACTGCAACCTCTGCCTCCGGGGTTCTAGCAATTCTCCTGCTTCAGCCTCCCGAGTAGCTGGGACTACAGGCACACGCTGACACGGCCGGCTAATTTTTTTGTGTGTTTTAATAGAGATGGGGTTGCACTGTGTTGCCCAGGCTGGTCGCAAACTCCTGAGCTCAGGCAATCCACCCGCCTCGACCTCCCAAAGTGCTAGGATTACAGGCATGAGCCACTGCACCCCGCCCACTCTTAGATATTGGGGTCCATGCCGGGGGTGGTGGAGAATGAAAGGACACAAAAGACAAAGACAAACAGAGAACATGGCGGCCGCACTCAGAGCCTCCGCCTCACTTTATTTATACTCCATAAGCCCCACGTCAGCAGAAAGGACACAGTGCAAAACAAACTTTCTTTTCCCAGATGCAACCTTCTACTCAGTTCTTTGTTTCTATGTTCTTCCTTATTTGCCCGCCTTCTTGGCGCCTATGGGAGTTCATTAAAAGTTCAATTGGAGATACTGTCCTTGAGCCCTATCTATTCTCAGCATACTGTTTTCAAAGGCCCCTGCACTTAGACATTTAACCAAGATAAATGAAATCATAGGTGCATACAAAGATTGTTATACACATATTTATAGCAGCTCTAAAAAGGAAAATAACCCAAAAGTCTATTAACAGGTGAGTGAATAAGAAAGGTGTTGTATATTCCTTCAGTAGAATACCACTCAGCAATAAAAAAGAATTACTATTGATACATGCCACAAATTGGATAAATCTCAAGTAGTTATGCTGAGTGAAAGAATGTGACAAATTAGAATATTTTGTGTGATTTTATTTATATGAAATTATAGAAAATGCAAACTAATCTGCCATGACAGAAAGCAGGTAAGTGGGTATGGTGAGAGGCTGCAAGAATTAACTATATCAAAGCATGAGAAAACTGTTAATGATAGTAGATATACTCATCTTCTTGATTGTGGTGATAGTATTCTAGGCATACGCGTATGTGAAAACTTATAAAATTGTAGAGTTCAAATGTTTAGTTTATTGTTATGTACTTACAACTTAGTAAAGGTGTTTAGAGTTTTGACAGTCTTTAAAGTAATAGCAATATCCAGATATTCAACAATGTCAATACAGTGTCTAGTATCCAGTCAAAACTTACTATAACTAAAAAAGCAGAGATATGTGTCCACGAATTAGAATAAAAATCAGTCAAGAGAAAAGCACCCTCAAATGCCTAAGGTTTAGAATTATTGAATCCTTTAAAACATTGAATTTGAGTATAATCTAGGATATAAGGTAAAATATAAACTTTATGTACAGATAAATGAGCAATGGAAAAGGAACCTAGTGGGACTTTTGAAACTAAGAAATACAATATGAGAAATCAAAAAAGTCTTGAAGAGTTTTACAGCCTATTAGTGAAAATAAACAACAAGTTAATTGGAAACATAGGAAAACAAATTTTGCACAATAAATTGCAGAAGAAAATGATCCTGGGGAAAAAAATGACGAGACCCTTAATTATCTGAGAGACAGTATCAAGTAGTCTAATATATATGTGTATTCCAAAACAGGGTAAAGATTTTTTTGAATAACTTATTGTTCACAGAATCAAGAAGCTCAACAAACCTGTAGTAGAATACACAAAGAAAGCCACTCACTGAAGCACGGCATAAGCAAATTGTTGGAATCAGTGATAAAGACAAATATTTAAAGTTCTCACCAGGAAGAAAACACATTTCTGTATGGGACAAAGATAAAATTTTACTTTGATTTCTTGTAAGAAATAGTGAAAGCCAACAGACAATGGAATGCAACCTTTAATAAAACACTAAAATAAAGCAAAACTGCCATGTTAAGTTTATTATCTTCAGCAAAAAATATTCTTCAAAAACAAGTGTAAAGTAAACACATTTTTAGTGACACAAACACTGTGGAAATTCCTCATAAGAACACCTGTAGTACAAGATACATGTTTCTACATCAGTACATGGAACATTCTCCAAAACAGACCATATGATAGGCCACAAAACAAGTCTCAGTAAATTTAAGAAAATCACAATTATATTAAGTACTCTCTCAGACCACATTGGAATAAAATTAGAAAATAACTCCAAAAGGAACCCTCAAAACCATAAAAATACGTGCAGAGAAACACATAGGCTAAAAATAAAGGGATGGAAGAAGATCTACCAAGCCAATGGAAAGCAAAACAAAGCAGCAGTTGCAAGCCTGGGGTCTGATAAAACGGACTTTAAACCAACAAAGATCAAAAGAGACAAAGAAGACCATTACATAATGGTAAAGGGATCAATTCAACAAGAAGAGCTAACTATCCTAAATATATATGTAACCAATACAGGAGCACCCAGATTCATAAAGCAACTCCTTAGAGACCTACAAAGAGACTTAGACTCCCACACAATAATAATGGGAGACTTTAACACCCCTCTGTAAATATTAGACAGATAAATGAGAAACAAAGTTAACAAGGATATCCAGGACCTGAACTCGGCGCTACATCAAGTGGACCTAATAGACATCTACACAACTCTCCCCCCCAAATCAACAGAATATAAATTCTTCTCAGCACCACATCACACTTATTCCAAAATTGACTATATCTTTGGAAGTAAAGCACTCCTCAGCAAATGCAAAAGAACAGAAATCACAACAAACTGTCTCTGAGACCACAGTGAAATCAAATTAGAACTTAGGATTAAGAAACTAACTTTCAAAACTGCACAGCTACATGGAAACTGAACAACCTACTCCTGAATGACTACTGGGTAAATAACAAAATGAAGACAGAAATAAAGATGTTCTTTGAAACCAATGAGAACAAACACACAACGTACCAGAATCTCTGAGACACGTTTAAAGCAGTGTGTAGAGGGAAACTTATAGCACTAAATGCCCACAAGAGAAGCAGAAAAGATCTAAAATTGACACCCTAACATCACAATTAAAAGAACTAGAGAAGCAAGAGCAAACAAATTCAAAAGCTAGCAGAAGGCAAGAAATAACTAAGATCAGAGCAGAACTGAAGGAGCTAGAAACACAAAAAGCCCTACAAAAAAAACAATGAATTCAGGAGCTGGTTTTTTGAAAAGATCAACAAAATTGATAGACTGCTAGCAAAACTAATAAAGAAGAAAAGAGAGAAGAATCAAATAGACACAATAAAAACTGATAAAGGGGATACCACCACTGATCCCACGGAAATACAAACTACCATCAGAGAATACTATAAACACCTCTACGCAAATAAACTAGAAAAAGAAAAAGTGGATAAATTTCTGGATGCATACACCTTCCCAAGACTAAACAAGGAAGAAGTTGAATCTCTGAATAGACCAATAGCAGGCTCTGAAATTCAGTCAATAATTAATAGCCTACCATTCAAAAAAAGTCCAGGACCAGATGGATTCACAGCTGAATTCTACCAGAGGTATGAATAGGAGCTGGTACCATTCTTTCTGAAACTATTCCAGACAATAGAAAAAGAGGGAATCCTCCCTAACTCATTTTATAATGCCAGCATCATTCCGATACCAAAGCCTAGCAGACACACAACAAAAAAAGGGAATCATAGACCGAAATCCCTGATGAACATCGATGGGAAAATCCTCAATAAAATACTGGCAAACCGAATCCAGCATCACATCAAAAAGCTTATCCACCACGATCAACTCGGCTTTATTCCTGGGACACAAGCCTTGTTCAACATAAGCAAATCAATGAGCACAATCCATCGCATAAACAGAACCAACGACAAAAACCACATGATTGTCTCAATAGATGCAGAAAAGGCCTTTGACAAAATTCAGCAGCTTTCATGCTGAAAACTCTCAATAAACTAGATATTGATGGAACGTATCTAAAAATAATAAGAGCTATTTATGACAAACTCACAGCCAATATCATACGAAATGGGCAAAAACTAGAAGCATTCTCTTTGAAAACTGGCACAAGACAGGGATGCCCTCTCTCACCACTCCTATTCAACATAGTGTTGGAAGCACTGGCCAGGGCAATCAGACAAGAGAAAGAAATAAAGTGTATTCATTTAGGAAAAGAAGAAGTCAAATTGTCCCTGTTTGCAGATGACATGATTGTATAATTTAGAAAACCCCATCATCTCAGCCCAAAATCTCCTGACGCTGATAAGCAACTTCAGCGAAGTCTCAGGATAGAAAATGGATGTGCAAAAATCACAAGCATTCTTTTACACCAATAACAGACTAACAGAGAGCCAAATCATTTGTGAACTTGCATTCACAATTGCCACAAAGAGAATAAAATACCTAGGCATCCAACTTACAAGGGATGGGAAAGACCTCTTCAAGGAGAACTACAAACCACTGCTCAACGGAATAAAAGAGGACACAAACAGATGGAAGAACATTCCATGCTCATGGATAGGAAGAATCAATATCATGAAAATGGCCATACTGCCCAAGGTAATTTATAGATTCAATGCCATCCCCATCAAGCTACCAATGAGTTTCTTCACAGAATTGGAAAAAAACTACTTTAAAGTTCATATGGAGCCAAAAAGGAGCCCATATAGCCAAGACAATCCTAAGCAAAAAGAACAAAGCTGGAGCCATCATGCTACCTGACTTCAAACTATACTATAAGGATACAGTAACCAAAACAACATGGTACTGGTACCAAAACAGATATATAGAGCAATGGAACTGAACAGAGGCCTCAGAAATAACACCACATATCTACAACCATGTGATATTTGACAAACCTGACAAAAACAAGAAATGGGGAAAGATTCCATATTTAATAAATGGTGCTGGGAAAACTGGCTAGCCATATGTTGAAAGCTGAAACTGGATCCCTTATATCAAAATTAATTCAAGATGAATTAAAGACTTAAATGTAAGACCTAAAACCATAAAAAACCTAGAAGAAAATCTAGACAATACCCTTCAGGGCATTGGAATGCCTGGGCATAGGAATGGGCAAGGACTTCATGACTAAACACCAAAAGCAATGGCAACAAAAGCCAAAATAGACAAATGGGATCTAATCAAACTAAAGAGCTTCTGCATGGCAAAAGAAACTACCATCAGAGTGAACAGGCAACCTGCACAATGGGAGAAAAATTTTGCAATCCACCCATCTGACAAAGGGCTACTATCCAGAATCTACAAAGAACTTAAACAAATTTACAAGAAAGAAACAACCCCATCAAAAAGTGGGCAAAGGATATGAACAGACACTTTTCAAAAGAAGACATTTATGCAGCCAACAGACACATGAAAAAATGCTCATTATCACTGGTCATCAGAGAAATAAAAATCAAAACCACAATGAGATACCATCTCACACAAGTTAGAATGGCGATCATTAGAAAGTCAGGAAACAACAGGTGCTGGAGAGGATGTGGAGAAATAGGAACACTTAACACTGTTGGTGGGAGTGTAAACTAGTTCAACCATTGTGGAAGACAGTGTGGTGATTCCTCAAGGATATAGAACTGAAATACCATTTGACCCAGTGATTCCATTACTCGGTATATACCCAAAAGATTATAAATCATGCTACTATAAAGACACATGTACATGTATGTTTATTGCAGCATTATTCACAATAGCAAAGACTTAGAACCAACCCAAATGTCCATCAATGACAGACTGGATTAAGGAAATGTGGCACATATACACCATGGAATACTATGCAGCCATAAAAAAGGATGAGTTCATGTCCTTTGCAGGGACATGGATACAGCTGGAAACCATCATTCTGAGCAAACTATCACAAGATTAGAAAACCAAACACCACATATTCTCACTCATAGGTGGGAATTGAACAATGAGAACACTTGGACACAGGGTGGGCAACATCACACCTCAGGGCCTGTCATGGGGTGGGGGTCAAGGGGAGGGATAGCATTAGGAGAAATACCTAATGTAAATGACAAATTAATGGGTTCAGCAAACCAACATGGCATATGTATACCTATGTAACAAACCTGTACATTGTGCACATGTACCCTAGAACTTAAGGTATAATTTTAAAAAAGAAAAGTAACTAAGAGCTGGCATATTGGAGAGTGAAATAAAACTTGAAGAACAACCAATACAGTAGCAGAGGGTTTCTTGGTTTTCTCCCTCTACTATCCCATAAATTTAATCTGAAGACAGACTGGAATGGTGAGTTGCATAAAGGGAACAGACAATACCTCTGGGAGAAACCCATCTTTCTTGTCAGAGCATTGAGAACAGTGACCTCTGTGGGTTGGATATTGTGAAAGGAATCACTGAGGTTCTGTTTTTTTTTTTCCAGCCCTTCTCCAATGCCTGCCACAGTAATGAATCTGCACCTCTGTGCTGGCAGCACAGGCAACAAAAACTGTGAGGAAAAACTCATCTCTTTGGATAAAGGAGCCAAAAAATAAAAAAATGAAAATGTGCCCCTCTTGTGCAAAGGTTGGGAAATCACCATTATTATTTGTCTTAGAGCTCTCAGGCTGCTATAAGAAAATACCATAAACTAGGTAGTTTTTAAAGAACAAAAATATATCTCACAGTTCTGGAGAATGGGATGTCCAAGGTTAAGGTGCCAGTAGATTGAGTAATTAGTGAGGTCTCATTTCCCAGTTTAAAATAGTGTCTTCACTCTGTCTCCTCACCTGGTGGAAGGGAAAAGCAGCTATCTGGGACATCTTTTGTAAGGACACTTATCCCTCTCATGAGGGTTCCACCCTCATGACCTAATCACCTCTTACATTGCTCATTAATTTTTTTTTTTATTTTTTATTTTTTTTTTTGAGACAGAGTCTCCTTCTGTGGCCCAGGCTGGAGTGCAATGGTGCAATCTCAGCTTACTGCAACCTCTGCCCTCTGGGTTCAAGTGATTCTCCTGCCTCAGCCTCTTGAGTAGCTGGGACTGCAGGCATGTACAAACACACCTGACTCATTATTGTATTTTTGGTAGAGATGGGGTTTCACCATGCTAGCTAGGCTGGTCTTCAACTTTTGATCTCAAGTGATTCGCTCATCTTGGCCTCCCAAAGGGCTGGGATTGCAAGCATGAGCCACCATGCCCTGCCTGGTTGTTAAGTTTTTAACACGAATTTTGAGGGGGACACAAACATTCAACCCATAGAATTATTTTTCTGTATTTTCTCGTACTACATTATCCTAATGATGGTTTCTATTTAAAGTGTGGAGTCTAAAATTATGGGAGAATTTTATTTTTTAAGTCAAATATCAAGAAAATGCCTCCTGCTAGTCACATAATTTGGGAAAAATTCTGGAGATGAGAGAGCCGAAGAACTGATCTCTTAATTTTGTGTGTGACCCTATACAACTTCAGGCTCATCTTCAATTTGTGGGTGCACATAATATATCCAAAGAAGCATAGCAAAGGCTTTAAGAACTGAACTATAATGTAAACTAATGCCTAAGTTGCAGACAAACCTATGATTCGCACTTACAAAGGGCAGGCCCAAACAGCTTATCAAAGGTTTTGAAAAATGACATCTTAACAATCACAGAAAGTGAGACAGAATTTGTGATCCAAATATAACCAGGTTAACTGTCTACTAAAACAAACACAAATTAAGTTTTTTTCAGAATTTTAAAACTGTACTATGCCTATGTCCTGAATGGTACTACCTAGGTTTTCCTCTAGGGTTTTTATGGTATTAGGTCTAACATTTAAGTCTCTAATCCATCTTGAATTAATTTTC
>NW_020260204.1:0-4315 GCF_003255815.1 Theropithecus gelada
CTTTTGAGAAATGTCTGTTCATATCCTTTGCCCACTTTTTGATGGGGTTGTTTGTTTTTTTCTTGTAAATTTGTTTGAGTTCTTTGTAGGTTCTGGATATTAGCCCTTTGTCAGATGAGTAGATTGCAAAAATTTTCTCCCATTCTGTAGGTTGCCTGTTCACTCTGATGGTAGTTTCTTTTGCAGTGCAGAAGCTCTTTAGTTTAATGAGATCCCATTTGTCAATTTCGGCTTTTGCTGCTGTTGCTTTTGGTGTTTTAGACATGAAGTCTTTGCCCATGCCTATGTCCTGAATGGTCCTACCTAGGTTTTCCTCTAGGATTTTTATGGTATTAGGTCTAACATTTAAGTCTCTAATCCATCTTGAATTAATGTTCGTATAAGGAGTAAGGAAAGGATCCAGTTTCAGCTTTCTACTTATGGCTAGCCAATTTTCCCAGCACCATTTATTAAATAGGGAATCCTTTCCCCATTTCTTGTTTCTCTCAGGTTTGTCAAAGATCAGATGGTTGTAGATGTGTGGTATTATTTCTGAGGACTCTGTTCTGTTCCGTTGGTCTATATCTCTGTTTTGGTACCAGTACCATGCCGTTTTGGTTACTGTAGCCTTGTAGTATAGTTTGAAGTCAGATAGCGTAATGCCTCCAGCTTTGTTCTTTTGACTTAGGATTGTCTTGGAGATGCGGGCTCTTTTTTGGTTCCATATGAACTTTAAAGCAGTTTTTTCCAATTCTGTGAAGAAACTCATTGGTAGCTTGATGGGGATGGCATTGAATCTATAAATTACCTTGGGCAGTATGGCTATTTTCACGATATTGATTCTTCCTATCCATGAGCATGGTATGTTCTTCCATTTGTTTGTGTCCTCTTTTGTTTCACTGAGCAGTGGTTTGTAGTTCTCCTTGAAGAGGTCCTTTACATCCCTTGTCAGTTGGATTCCTAGGTATTTGATTCTCTTTGAAGCAATTGTGAATGGAAGTTCATTCCTGATTTGGCTCTCTGTTTGTCTGTTACTGGTGTATAAGAATGCTTGTGATTTTTGCACATTAATTTTGTATCCTGAGACTTTGCTGAAGTTGCTTATCAGCTTAAGGAGATTTTGGGCTGAGATAATGGGGTTTTCTAAATATACAATCATGTCATCTGCAAACAGGGACAATTTGACTTCTTTTCCTAACTGAATACCCTTGATTTCTTTCTCTTGCCTAATTGCCCTAGCCAGAACTTCCAACACTATGTTGAATAGGAGTGGTGAGAGAGGGCATCCCTGTCTTGTGCCAGTTTTCAAAGGGAATTTTTCCAGTTTTTGCACATTCAGTATGATATTGGCTGTGGGTTTGTCATAAATAGCTCTTATTATTTGGAGGTACGTTCCATCAATACCGAATTTATTGAGCGTTTTTAGCATGAAGGGCTGTTGAATTTTGTCAAAAGCCTTTTCTGCATCTATTGGGATAATCATGTGGTTCTTGTCTTTGGTTCTGTTTATATGTTGGATTATGTTTATTGATTTGCAAATGTTGAACCAGCCTTGCATCCCAGGGATGAAGCCCACTTGATCATGGTGGATAAGCTTTTTGATGTGTTGCTGAATCCGGTTTGCCAGTATTTTATTGAGGATTTTTGCATCGATGTTCATCAGGGATATTGGTCTAAAATTCCCTTTTTTTGTTGTGTCTCTGCCAGGCTTTGGTATCAGGATGATGTTGGCCTCATAAAATGAGTTAGGTAGGATTCCCTCTTTTTCTATTGATTGGAATAGTTTCAGAAGGAATGGTACCAACTCCTCCTTGTACCTCTGGTAGAACTCAGCTGTGAATCCATCTGGTCCTGGACTTTTTTTCGTTGGTAGGCTATTAATTATTGCCTCAATTTCAGAGCCTGCTATTGGTCTATTCAGGGATTCAACTTCTTCCTGGTTTAGTCTTGGAAGAGTGTAAGTGTCCAGGAAATTATCCATTTCTTCTAGATTTTCCAGTTTATTTGCATAGAGGTGTTTATAGTATTCCCTGATGGTAGTTTGTATTTCTGTGGGGTCAGTGGTGATATCCCCTTTATCATTTTTTATTGCGTCGTTTTGATTCTTCTCTCTTTTCTTCTTTATTAGTCTTGCTAGTGGTCTGTCAATTTTGTTGATCTTTTCAAAAAACCAACTCCTGGATTCATTGATTTTTTCGAGGGTTTTTTCTGTCTCTATCTCCTTCAGTTCTGCTCTGATCTTAGTTATTTCTTGCCTTCTGCTAGCTTTCGAATGAGTTTGCTCTTGCTTCTCTAGTTCTTTTAATTGCGATGTTAGAGTGTCAATTTTAGATCTTTCCTGCTTTCTCTTGTGGGCATTTAGTGCTATAAATTTCCCTCTACACACTGCTTTAAATGTGTCCCAGAGATTCTGGTATGTTGTATCTTTGTTCTCATTGGTTTCAAAGAACATCTTTATTTCTGCCTTCATTTCGTTATGTACCCAGTAGTCATTCAGGAGCAGGTTGTTCAGTTTCCATGTAGTTGAGCGGTTTTGATTGAGTTTCTTAGTCCTGAGTTCTAGTTTGATTGCACTGTGGTCTGAGAGACAGTTTGTTACAATTTCTGTTCTTGTACATTTGCTGAGCAGTGCTTTACTTCCAATTACGTGGTCAATGTTGGAGTAAGTACGATGTGGTGCTGAGAAGAATGTATATTCTGTTGATTTGGGGTGGAGAGTTCTATAGGTGTCTATTAGGTCTGCTTGCTGCAGAGATGAGTTCAATTCCTGGATATCCTTGTTAACTTTCTGTCTCGTTGATCTGTCTAATGTTGACAGTGGAGTGTTGAAGTCTCCCATTATTATTGTATGGGAGTCTAAGTCTCTTTGTAAGTCTCTAAGGACTTGCTTTATGAATCTGGGTGCTCCTGTATTGGGTGCATATATATTTAGGATAGTTAGCTCTTCCTGTTGAATTGATCCCTTTACCATTATGTAATGGCCTTCTTTGTCTCTTTTGATCTTTGATGGTTTAAAGTCTGTTTTATCAGAGACTAGTATTGCAACCCCCGCTTTTTTTTGTTCTCCATTTGCTTGGTAAATCTTCCTCCATCCCTTTATTTTGAGCCTATGTATGTTTCTGCGTGTGAGATGGGTCTCCTGAATACAGCAGACTGATGGGTCTTGACTCTTTATCCAGTTTGCCAGTCTGTGTCTTTTAATTGGAGCATTTAGTCCATTTACATTTAAGGTTAAGATTGTTATGTGTGAACTTGATCCTGCCATTATGATATTATTTTGCTCGTTAGTTGATGCAGTTTCTTCCTAGCCTCGATGGTCTTTACATTTTGGCATGTTTTTGCAATGGCTGGTACCGGTTGTTCCTTTCCATGTTTAGTGCTTCCTTCAGGGTCTCTTGTAAGGCAGGCCTAGTGGTGACAAAATCTCTAAGCATTTGCTTATCTGTACAGGATTTTATTTCTCCTTCACTTATGAAACTTAGTTTGGCTGGATATGAAATTCTGGGTTTAAAATTCTTTTCTTTAAGAATGTTGAATATTGGCCCCCACTCTCTTCTGGCTTGTAGAGTTTCTGCTGAGAGATCTGCTGTTAGTCTGATGGGCTTCCCTTTGTGGGTAACCCGACCTTTCTCTCTGGCTGCCCTTAAGATTTCTTCCTTCATTTCAACTTTGGTGAATCTGGCAATTATGTGTCTTGGAGTTGCTCTTCTCGAGGAGTATCTTTGTGGCGTTCTCTGTATTTCCTGGATTTGAATGTTGGCCTGCCCTACTAGGTTGGGGAAGTTCTCCTGGATGATATCCTGAAGAGTGTTTTCCAACTTGGTTCCATTTTCCCCCTCACTTTCAGGCACCACAATCAGACGGAGATTTGGTCTTTTTACATAATCCCATACTTCTCGCAGGCTTTGTTCATTTCTTTTTCTTCTTTTTTCTTTTGGTTTCTCTTCTCGCTTCATTTCATTCATTTGATCCTCAATCGCAGATACTCTTTCTTCCAGTTGATCGAGTCGGTTACTGAAGC
Organism: Theropithecus gelada; assembly: GCF_003255815.1. Classification (NCBI taxonomy): domain Eukaryota; kingdom Metazoa; phylum Chordata; class Mammalia; order Primates; family Cercopithecidae; genus Theropithecus; species Theropithecus gelada. The sequence continues at coordinate 4,001 of NW_020260204.1, forward strand.
TTGTGCATTTGTCACGTATTTCTCATGTCATGGTTTTCATCTCTTTCATTTCGTTTAGGACCTTCTCTGCATTAATTACTCTAGCCATCAATTCTTCCACTTTTTTTTCAAGATTGTTAGTTTCTTTGTGCTGGGTACGTAATTCCTCCTTTAGCTCTGAGAAATTTGATGGACTGAAGCCTTCTTCTCTCATCTCGTCAAAGTCATTCTCCGTCCAGCTTTGATCCGTTGCTGGCGATGAGCTGCATTCCTTTGCCGGGGGAGATGCGCTCTTATTTTTTGAATTTCCAGCTTTTCTGCTCTGCTTTTTCCCCA
>NW_020260205.1:0-4314 GCF_003255815.1 Theropithecus gelada
TTTGAGACGGAGTCTGGCTCTGTTGCCCAGGCTGGAGTGCAGTGGCCAGATCTCAGCTCACTGCAAGCCCCGCCTCCCGGGTTCACGCCATTCTCCTGCCTCAGCCTCCTGAGTAGCTGGGAGTACAGGTGCCCGCCACCTCACCCGGCTAATTTTTTTTGTATTTTTAGTAGAGACGGGGTTTCACCGTGTTAGCCAGGATGGTCTCGATCTCCTGACCTCGTGATCTGCCCGTCTCGGCCTCCCAAAGTGCTGGGATTACAGGCTTGAGCCACCGCGCCCGGCCCCTCAAAGTATCTTAACATCATACCTCATATTTTTGTTATTCAACAGCATAGTCAGGACTAGCACCTGGGACTTGTGACTCTAAGCCTAGTGTTCACAGGACAGCTGCCGATGCTGCCACAGCAGAATAAAGATCTGCACTTAGAGGAGTGGATGGAACGGAACAAAATAAATATGAGTAGTGAAGGGAGGAGAATTAATCAGAATGAGTGAGCAGGGAGAAAGGTCTTTCCAGGAGGTGTAGTAGATGTGACTAGGGCAGCGTACATACAGAAGACAATCCATTTGGAACCACACGTGTGATATCAAGTAAACAGCTACTTCAGGGAGACCTTCTTTTAACTTCAAAGGCTTAGGAGCCAGTAGATTCCTGTTTCACTCGAGCTAGTTGGAACTGGGTTTTGGTTACTTGTACTCTAAGAGTTCTTACTAATACAAAGTCTTAAAGAGGAGATTAAAGGTTTGCACTATTGTAGTGCGAGAACAACCAAAAACAATACATAAATGTATTCCAATAAAAATCTGTATTCTAATAAAATGTATACATAAATGTATTCAATTCAATGCATAAATGTATTCCAAAAATGTGTTCCAATAAAAATTTATATACAAAGACAGGTAGTGTGTCAGAATTGACCCTTGAGCCATAGTTTATCCACTCTTGCTACAGAATCATTCAATGGGCTAGAGAAGAACTGATGCCACCTATTTTACAAAGCCTGCTCAGAGGTTATTTGCTGGAGTTATTAGACTAGATGACCTTGAAAGCCCCTTCCCACTGTGAGATTCAAGGATGCTTGGAATTGGTTTTGTCTTAAGTATATAGAGGTAGAATCTCTACCCTCAAATCAAGCTATGTTCCGAAACTATGTTTGGAATGAAACGTGTCCTCCAACAAAAAGCCTCCAACCATAATTACCAGTTCTACAACTGAGCATATGTTGATGGAAGCCTCGATTCACAGTGAGCCAGTTAAAATGCAAGAAAGGGACAGCTAGCAGATCTTTCAAGTTAGAGTCCAGGCTGTTAATTACTTTTGTAAAAGAAATACATAAACATACAGATGGCAATTACAGTAAATATGATCATCTACATATAAATATAAAAATCCTACCCACTCCTCAAGGCCTATCTCATATGCAACACACTTCTAGAAATATTTCCTGCTTCTCCCCTCCTCCCTCTCCAAATATGAGCTTTCTTTAAAAATCTCATGTCATGTGCTTCTTATGGCTAAGCAGTGGTTCTCAAAAGGATGCATTCTCAATCCTGATGCATTCTCAAATGCATCAGAATCCTTGGATGTCTTGTTATGACACATGACCCAGGGTTTTTGACTCAGGGGGTCCAGGGTAAGGACTGAAACTGTGCATTTCCAACAAGTTTCCAGATGATGTTCATCCTGTGGGTCTGGAGACTACATTTTGAGAACCACTGACCTGCAGCATAGTTCACCTATAAGATACCTACCTTTTCATTTGTTTTATTTCTCTATCAGACTGCAAATTACTTGAGGAGGGATGCTACTCAGTTCTGTGTACCCTGGAGTATTTTTGTGGGCACTCAACAAACATTTGGACACACCTATGGGGTGAGCTGAGGAGTTAAGTTTTTGGTCAGCATAAACGTGACAGCTGTTTCCTACAACAGGTATTTCTTGAGCCCACAGGGAAGGCAAATACAACAGACTTGTTCCCACGAAACAACCAGCACAGGAAATTTCTGTGGCTAAACCACGCTGTAATGGAAATCGCAACACAGTCAAGCTCACTGTTCTGGTGGAAGAACACAACCCAAATTAAACCTGTCAAATGGTTATGCAACTTTCACCACATATAAGGTGGTTACTGTGCATTGGGGGGGGGGGGGGGGTGGGCAATAAAAAATAACAGAAATACTAAAGACTATCTAAATCCCCTTTATAGGAAATCCATTAAAAAAGTATGTTGGAAATACAAAACACTGACTTGTTGTGTGACCAAACAAGAAGAGCTCACCTGGGGAAAGACCATCTTCCCTAAAAGCAGCAACAAAGGAAGCAGAGACACCTCCAGACAGTGATGGATAAGCACAGACTTGACATTAGGGGAAGAGAAAATGTGAGGAGGGACTCTGTGATGGCTGAATTGTGTCCTCTTGTCCCTCTCTCTCTCACCCCCCAAATTCACGTGATGGAGTCCTTACCCTCAGTAGCTCAGAATATGATTGTATTTGGCAATAGGGTTTTTAAAGAGAAAATTAAGTCAAACTGAGGCCATTAGGGTAGGCTCTAACCCAATATGACTGGTGTCCTTATAAGAGGGGATGGGACACAGGCATGCACAGAGGGACAGCCACGGGAACTCACAGGGGAAAGATGCCCACCTACGAGCCAGGAGAGAGGCCTTAGAAACCAACCTTTCCCACACCTTGATCTTGGACTTCTAGACCCCAGAACTGTGAGAAAATAAATTCCCATTGTTTTAAGCCACCCCATGTGTGGCATTTTGTTATGGCAGCTCTAGCTAACTAACACTGTAAATAATTATTTTAAATAGCATAAAGGATATAAAAGCTGTCAGGGAATCAGGACCGTGCAATGGCCCTGGAGTAGAAGGTGCCCTGCCCTATCTACCCAAGTCCCAGCCCTATCATCTGCTGGTTGGAGGATCCCAATAGGTTCTAAGGAGTGATCTCCTTTCCTCACTCATTCTACACACAGTAGCCAGGGGGATACATTCAAAACGCAATCTGATGATGCTTAACCCAGACTCCCACCACCTCCAGTGGCAACTTAAAACCATTCAATGACTTCCCTCCACTCTTGGGATAAAGCCAGACTCTTTGCCATGGTCCACAAGGCCCTGTGTGATCTGGCCCTGTTGGCCTGCCCAGCCTGTCTCAGACTCTGCTCCCCTCTGGCAGGAGAAAGCAGCCTCACTGGCCTCCTTCCTTTTCCAATGCATCCTGCTCCCTCTCCACACTGGGAGATTCCCACTCCAAAACAGACGCGCCAGAGATGCTTCCTGTTCAGCTGGGTTACGTGTCCTAGAAAACACATTTTGAAGCAGGTGGCTTTCAGCAGGGAGAAGTCCTGTCTGCTCATGCCCCACTGCCCTGGTCAGGTTAGCCATCAGGAGAAACTGTCTAAGCAGCAGCTGAAAAGTGTCAAGAGCATCGGGCGAGGGAACTGGTAAAAAATGAGGCCTATGGAGGGGCACGCAGGATGTTCTTCCCAATCTAGACACTGATGAATCCTGGTGACAGCACCATTCCTCTGCGAGTTGTAAAAGGAACTGAAAGGTGAAATTGTGGGCCTGTCGGCCAAAATGAGTCACCTGCTCTGATGGGCATGATGAAAGGTTTCTTTGTTTCTGGTCTGGATTGCTCACGCCCTTCCAGACACAAAGAGAAAAAGCAAAGCCTCTATCCTATGGTCACTATTCTGTGTCTCTTTTGATCCTCATTTAGCTGTAGAGACTATGCTTTTGGAATGAGATACTGAAACACCTGAAGGGATGCATGGTCTAACAGTGGGATGAAACATTTTGCAATTAAGACAATTGTATATGAGGACACTAGACCCACAATGAACTGAGTCTTTTTACCTTGCCCCATTTACCTATAACCCAAATAAAACTGTGTTTGCCTTGTGCTCAATTTCTGTGTTGAGTTGTATTAAATTTTAATGATTGAAAGAAACACAGCCAGCAACCAAAAGTAATAAAAAAGCAATTCAAATCTTTTCTGGCTTTATTCTCAAAGAACAGCCAAGGGAGGAAGGCATCTGTTTAATAACTAGCAAAACAGAGGCTAACACAAAGACTTTCTCATTCATTGCCTCATTTGATCATCACCAACCACGAATCAGGTGAGGCAAGGATCACTCTGTCTATTTTATAGATGAGCAAACAGAGGCTTGGGAATTGGGGAATGTGCCCAAACTTCAACACAGACCTTCTGACTCCTAGTTCAGTAAGCTTTCTCTTCTCTATAGGCACACACACATACACACACACCACACATACACACACACACAACACACACACA
>NW_020260206.1:0-4314 GCF_003255815.1 Theropithecus gelada
GCCTCGTCCCTTCTGTCCACCCGCACACGCATGCCTGCAGGTTTGGCAGCAGGACATCCACAGTTACTCATTTTACGCAGCAGAAAACTAAAGTCATCAATACCACAATCGCCAATAGCTAATACCGCAAAATCCATTGGCTGATAACACAAACCGATATTCTCAGTCATTCAGGGGTATCCACTGATTAGGATTCAACAAATGCTCAGCTCTGTAAGGAAAAGCTGGGCTCTCTATGCAAACCCACGACAGCATGCTGCAATCGCCATAAGAAGTGGCTCCCTTGGTGCCCTTCGTCCCTGCAATTCCCGAGTCCAGAGAAGTCTTGGGACACATTAATGTAATTGCCAACTGTTTTTCTTTCATTTGTTTGTTTCCTCAGTGTCAATTTTATTTTTTAAAAGGAAAGATAATACAAGATGGAAACATCAGTATATCCAAGACTTTGTTCCCAGAAACAGCTGAGACTAGAAGGACCAGCATCCCTTCTGGTAACATTTCCAGAGGAATCAATATCTGGATGTCACCCTCTTCAGGAGCCCACCGTCACCATTTATTTTGTGAAAGGAATTCGGAACATTCCCATGGGCATAGACATGCCACGTGTGGCCAGAGAGCAAGCCTGCATGGGGCAGGTGCACAGGGCAGAGATGATCCCGCCATCTACAGGCCAGAGATGCAGGGGAAGAGGAGAGTCATCTCCAGCGTGGGCACAGACTGCCCCTCCAATGGCTGTCAGGCTCAGGAGACCAGAAGGGCAACAGGTCGAGAAGGGCAGGAAGGATGTTCCCAGGGAGAGGACAGAACGTGCCCTGCCCACCCAGTGAAGCACAAGGAAATCCTATTTAGCCACCATAATCAACGGCCGTAAGCTCCCAGGAAATCAGGAAAATGAAGCTTAGACTATGGCCAGGTCTGTTTTCCTGGACAAGTCTGGAAGCTCTGGGATCAGTCCCCACCCACCTCTCCCAGGCCCCCTCTACTGGTGGCTGTGCTGGGCTCCACACTCCCCACAAGGACAGGCAACTGAGACGTCTCTAATGAGAGCTCCTAGAGGTTGTGGGGTGACATTTGGACCCCTCAGCACAGCGCTGGGCCTGGAGAGTCTCGGAACTCGGGCTGGGGGTCTTCCTGCAGCGCCCCCTAGAAGCACCCTGTGCAGGTGCTGATTCCGCCCCCAACACCCCTGCCCTGAAGCGGTGTGGGCCTGCCTCCTCTCGTGCCTCCCGAGCACCTGGCCCCTGCCACAAGGAGCCGGTTCTGCTCCCAGTATACTAATAGCAGTTCCAAAATCAGCTTCTTCACAGCATGGCCAAGAGCAGGACAGTCCACAGTCCCGCGTTCCTGGAAGCAACTAAGCCCGAGCGGGTGTCCAGCCTGCTCCCCTCTCTCCAGCACAATCTCCTGGGAAAGAACAGCTCTCAGCGCACTTCCGAGCTCTTCATTTTAACTATCTGCCCTCCAGACTCCAACAGTTTACCAGGTCGACTGGGACAGTGTGTCCCTGAGCCCTGCAGGGACCGTCCACCCACGTGATCAACGAGCACAAACCAGAGAGTTTGTAACCCCATCTACCTTTACCCCAGTGTTTGGACAGGACCTTGAACACCTCTGAGGAAAAACAGCCATTTTCTGAGACAGTCCAGAATAAATTTATACTTAGAAAAAGAAAATAATTTGCAAAGATGAGTCGCAGCCCCATCACGTGTTGACAGTGACTGCTCAGGTCCACCCGGTCTGAGCATCTTTACTCCGGAATCAGACCTTTCATCACCTCTGTAAGAAGCCAGGCAGGAGCCAGGTCATCTGCAGGTGTGGATTAGTCCCTCCCGCTGCCTCTGCAGTGCAAGTGCGTGCAGCCTTTGGTGCTGGGATCTGCAGGCATGAATTAGACCCTCTCCTCTACGTCCGCAGTGAGGAGTGCATGCAGCCTTCAGTTTCGGGGTCTGCAGGCATGAATTAGACCCTCCCTCTGCCTCTGAAATGAGGAGCGCGTGCAGTTTTTGGTACTGGGGTCCCTCTTCCCATCAGGCTTCCATTCCCTAGGACCGAGTCTTAACCAAAGCAGAGCTCGTGGAGAGAGAAGCAAGGTGCCTGGATGCTTGGAGGCTGGAGGGCAGATGCAGCTTTTGTGCAGATTGCACTCTGGCCACACCTGAAGGGGACTTGGACCTGGGACTGGAGGCCATGGCTGCAGGTGGGGCTTGACCTCTGTGGGGGTCACAGGACATAGGAGGTCATCCCAGTGAGCACCAAGGAGCCATGTCCTATAGCAGATGGAGGCTGGGGTTTTCCTGCTCTTTTAAAAGCTGCCTGGGTGTGGTTGGGGAAATACTTTACCCCAGTCTCATAGTCTTAGGGGCACGCCCCCACTCCAGGGTCTGTTTAGCTCCCTGAACCTGACATCATTTGTGTGAGAGTTGACGGCACTCATGTGTTTCTGAAGTGTCTGAAGCTTCTGAAGGGGAACATCTCTCCCAGCCACGCTGCAGCGTTGAGACCTCGAAGCTGGAAACGGTCACCTGCAGGTTCCTGGGATGTGCCGGGTCACCGCGTGGCAGTGCGTGGGCTACACTTTCTCTATGTACTTCCTTGCTCATAACTAAAAGAATAAAACAGCCTGGACTAATGGAACCCAGTGGCCAAAAGTCCCAGCGGCCAGCAAGGCCTCCAGACACCTACTCAGAGGGAGTGACAACTTGGCTGCCCAGCCAGCCAGGTCCCCAACAAGGCCAAATGAAGCACCCTCTGGTGTCCACATGCCTCAGCTCCCTTCAGCAGAGCCTCGTCCTGCAGACCTGCAAATCGCTTTAGTGGCATCCTTCCTAGGGACAATGGCGTCTCCTGAGACCGTGCACCTAACCGTGTGCCTCTGGGTGGGATCATGCGTTCTCCCATCAGCCTAGAGAGAATGCTCTCCAAACTCCACATGCTGAGACACTGGTCCTAGTGGGACTGACGGGAGACAGGATCTTTACAGGGTTAATTCAGGTAAAGTGAGGTCATATAGGGCCCTAATCCACTAGGACTGGTGTCCTTATAGGAAGAGAAGAAGAGGACACAGACACCCAAGAGGGACGACCCTGTGAGGACAGCAGGAGAAGTCGGTGTCTACAAGCCAAGGAGAGAGGGCTCCAGAGAAACCTACCCTGCCACACCTCAATCTCTGACTTCCAGCCTCCGGAGCTGTGGGAAAATAAACATCTGTTGTTTAAGCTTCCCAGTGGGTGGTGGTCTGTTGTGGCAGCCTAAGCAAACTAATACGAGAGAAAAACTTTTTGCGGGCTGGGGGAACCACACTGCTAAGCCCCTGTGGTTAGAAAGTGAAACTGGAAGACATCATTAGAAAGATTAACCCAAACCCCTGCTGAATGCTTAGCTGTGGAACTGCACGTATGAACATCGGATTATTCTGAAATTTTGCTCCTGGAAGGGAGAGAAGAGAAAGTAGACAAGGATGACTCACATCCACTCACCCTGTGCATTTGTCAAGAGCGGCTGCTGTTTGCAGGGCACAGTTCATGGGTTCCGAGGCGATAGAGACGCCAGAGACAAAAGCTTAGGCCAAAATCCCTGGGTCCACACAACCAGAAGAGGAGAGAAAGAAGCACAAAAGGAATGAATCAGTATAAATTGTCTTGTAGGGATTGGAGCCACGGAAGAGTCAAGTAGGGAAGCAGGCATTGGAAGAGTCAAGTAGGGAAAATCTGAGGGATTTTGAATCCCTCAGAAGGTGGCATTTGCGCAAAGACTCCAGGAGGCTGGTGTCACCAGCCATCAAACACTGCTGCCTGTGAGAAGGGAATCAAGCCTCAGTAGGCTATAAGACTCTGCAAAGTGCCTTGACTGAGGGCATCGAAATTTTTGGCACAGAGGTGGGAGCTGAAGCCTGACCAAGGCCAAGAGACTGGGTGGAATTGCAGATGGCAGAGAACCCCGGAGCAGAAAGAGGCAGCATGGCTGCTGCCATCACAGAGGGACATCCGGCATTAGTTCTGTGAAACAGAAGAAAAAAACGTGTTTAAAAAAAAAAAAAAAGGTCTCCTTCTAAAGCAACTGACCAGTGAGAAGTCACTGGCGAAGAAGCTGGGACAATGGAAGCTCCTTGGGAACAAGGGCCAGGGAGGTGTGGTCACAGCATGGTGTGGTGTGTGGGAGACACCCTGTGCTGACCACTGTGTAACATGGGAGGCTACACTTCATGTGTCCACCACTCTTCACGTGGCTCCTCTGTGTCATGTGACCACCACACTTCACGTGGCTCCCATGTGTCACGCGACCACCACACTTCACGTGGCTCCCGTGTGTCACGCG